>NC_086155.1:152745869-153045869 GCF_035149785.1 Candoia aspera | reverse complement strand
CTTTGTAAGTATCAGTAGCTTGAATTGTTTTCATTAGCTCACAGGTAGCTGCTGAGATGCTAGAAGGTCATATAACATATCCCTCTTGCAGTTTAAAGCTTGCTCTCTTTTGCCAAAAAAAGGAACAAGATCAAACTTCCAATTGTCTTTTTAAAAATGGCTGCCATGCCTACTTTAAAGGAAATAAAGTACATACACAGTGTCAAGGAAAGGGGGGGGTCAAGCTGCATATCTTTATGAACAGCTTCATTTAATGTGGCAACAACTGTTTCAATGGATATAATTCATAAAGTGAAATCCAGCATGACTCCTTCCTTTTTACTGATAAAGCACTCTGTGAAAGGCATTTATTTTACTTCAATAAAGAAAATAAATCACTGGTTGTTATTAGAAAAAATACAAAAATATTCTTTAATACACTGTTGGAATTAAAAAAAAAACATAAGGCAAAACTGAAATACTTTGGCCACATAATGAGAAGACCGGACACCCTGGAGAAGATGCTGATGCGAGGGAGAGTGGAGGGCAAAAGGAAGAGGGGCCGACCAAGGGCAAGGTGGATGGATGATATTCTAGAGGTGACAGACTCGTCCCTGGGGGAGTTGGGGTGTTGACGACCGACAGGAAGCTCTGGCGTGGGCTGGTCCATGAAGTCACGAAGAGTTGGAAGCAACTGAACGAATAAACAACAACAAAGAACAAGGAACTCAGTGAAAATTCAGTACAACACAGAAAAACACACACATGCAAGCATATATACAAATGAAAGCCTGCAGAAATTTAACATACCAAAACTGATACCTGTGAAAATTCAGTGCATTTCTATATAAAGAAAGCAAATATGGCAGAGTGATTCATGTGCTGAACAGGAATCAGAAAGATTTAAATCAACCCTCAGCCATGGAAATCTCAGTGACTGACTTCGGGTCACTCAGTGTTTCTCAGGCCAATTTACCTCACAGGGTTGTTGCTGTGGAGAAAATTAGAGGGGGGAATGCTATGTATTCTGGGTCCTTGGAGCAAATCAGGATATCAGTCTGATCAATCAATCAATCAATCTAATGTTAGATTCTGTGGATCTGTTCAGCTGCAAGAAATATGCAAACATCTTTCTAGCTCAACCCAATTATTGGTACACTTAATATATAAACAATAATATTTAGATACATACTCTTTACTAAACATGTTTATCATTTGGAAGTTACTGAATGAGTGAAATATTCAGGAATTGATATACAATATAGTTGAAGACAGAGAGACCCAATAATAATGGCAATCTGATTAATCAGCAGAGGCAATAAACAGAATTCGTTCAGAATTTAAATGAACTCATACATCAGTCTTGCAGTAATTACTGAAGATTCACTGATCTACCAACTAATAACAGACAATATAATCCCTGTATAATTATACTGATGGCCAGTTTTCCTTAGGGATGTAGCTGTAGTTAGAGAAGCATCAGAGAAAATATGTTTATGTTTTTTTGTATAATGGAATGTTATCTTGCAATACATCTAGGATCTATGCACCACTACTTAAGCCAGGATTTTTGATTGATTGATTGATTGGTTGATTATCAAGTCAGCATCAACTCTTAGCAACCACACAGATAGATTTTCCGCATGATGATCTGTCCCTAATCTGGTCTTCCAAGTTTTCCAACAGTGCACCCATCACCACTATAACTGAGTCTATCCACCTTGCTGCTGGCCGTCCTCTGCTTCTCTTCTTCTCTTTCCTTCCCAGTGTTAGAGTCTTCTCCACAGAGCTAGGACTTCACGTAATATGTCCAAAGTATGATAATTTGAGCATGGTCATTTGTGCCTTGAGTGAGAACTCTGGGTTAACTCTGGGTCAATTTGTTTGATGATCTACAGTATTTGTTTATTTTGTTGATTGTCCATGGTATTTTCAGGAGTCTTCTCAACGTTCAAAATCATCAATACTTTTTTCTATCCTGCTTCTTCAAAGTCCAACTTTTGCTTCCATAGCCAGGAAAACCATTGCCTGCATAATTCTGATCTTTGTAGGTATAGACATGTCACAGCATCTGAATACTATTTCCATGGCCTCCAAGTGCTATGACATATTTCTTGACCTGTGGTTCCTTTACTATGGACAGTCAATGCTAAAAGACAAAAGCTATCCACCACTTCAGTATCTTCATTGTCAGTTCTAATACTGTGTCTTTCTCCAGATTTGCTAGCATAGCTTGGTTAGAACCTTTACTGATTCTTTTGTGTTCTTGCCATATTTCTGTGGGTATTCATCAGTACCTGTAGCCTTCTGACTTGGTAATGACTGAAGTGCTTATCTAATTTCATCTTCTAGTACTAGAGGTTTTTGTAAGTAGAGAATATCTTCTAAGGTACCTTGGATGTTGACATCTCTACAGTACTGTACAGTATTTCAGTATACTCCTTCCATTTTTCTTTGATCCTCTTTGAATTAGTTACTGGTATCCCTTAATATATAAATTCCTTCTGAGTTCAGAGATCTTTGAGAAAACTTTCCTTGTTTTTCCATGTCTGTTCCAATTTCAGTGTTTTTACAGACTCTTCTAACAGCCCTCTAAAACTCTGTTAAATTCCTTCCTGAGATTTTTGTTTTTCTTGGCTTTGGTCTCTTTTCTGTTCTTGGCAATTTCTAGTTTGTTCTGACATCCAGTTTGTTTTCTTCTGTTTTTTCATCTTTGGCAATTTTCACATTCATCCTTAAGAACTTATTTAAGTTCATTCCACAGTCCCTCTGGTTGAACCAATAAGGTTCAGGGCTTCAAAGAGATTTCTGATATTCTCCTTGAAAATGGTGGGTATATGGTCAAAATTATATTAAGGAAACTAGTTAGATTTCTAGTTCTTCTTTAGCTTAACTTGACCCTTGCACATGAGCAGTTCACAGTCTGTTCCATAGTCAGCACCTGGCCATGTCTTTGATGCTATAATTGAGCACTTCCACCTCCTTTCAGCAATAATATAGTTGATTTGATTTCTATATATTCCATCTGGTGATATCCATGTATAAAGGTGTATTTTTGGCTGTTTGAAGACAGTGTTAGCTATTAAGAAATCATTAGAGTGGCAGAAATTGATAAGTCATTCTCCTGCTTCATTTTGGTTTCCTAAGCTGTATAATCCAACTACATTTTTCTCTTTTATATTTCCACCTTTGGCATTCCAGTCTCCAATCACAAGCAGGACATCTAGCTTGCATATTCTGTTGATTTCAAATTGAACTTGATCATAAAAAACATAAACCTCCTTTCTTCTGCATTAGTGTCTGGAACATAAACTCAGATGATCATCATATTAAAGGGTTGCCCACAAAGTCTAATTGATATTATTCAGTCAATGATTGTTCTGTAACCAAGTACTATCCTGCTGTACCCTTCTACAGTACCCTAACTACAGTATAAAAGAAACACAGTTACTTCTTTGCTTTTCATGTTGTGATAAACAGTAATAAACAGTGTGATCATCTGATTGACAGTGTCCACCTCAATTCACTGATGCCTCAGGTACTAATTTGTAGTAGTTTCATTCCATCTTTCACTGTGTTGAGCTTTTTCATGTTCATGCTTCTTATGCTCCCATTGAAATTCTGTTTTTGCAGCTTTGGATTTTCTTTTCCTGTATGGCAACATCAGCAAGTAGAAATCTTGATGGCTTTAATCTAGCCACATTATAAAAACCATGAGTACTCCAAAAGATCTAGCTCTTCCTCAGCAGCATATGACTTGAGGGGCCCATCATCTGGCACAATATTGGCAATCATTTTATATTTTCTATCTATGTGGGCTTCTTGGCAAAAATAGAGGAGTGCTTTACCATTGCTTTCTCTAGCACAATAAAAATTGATGCCTTTGCCATTCTTTCTAAAGTGATCATCTGTCTCCAGCATCTTCCTATATAGCAGCTGCTCAATATAGGTGCCTATTTGGCAGCTGGGATGACCTTCATGCCTTGAGTGACCCTGCTGGGAATATATACTCTTGGCATACACTACCAGTGCTTTACTCTCATCCCTCCCAGGAACACACACACACACACAAACCACAATAAGGCAGCACAGCAGGACTTAGGACTCAAATCATGGGGTTTAAGAATAATGATACCCATAATGAATGATAAATAGATTTATGTCTAGCGTGAGCTCTTTTGAAATATGCTCAATATGAACAGTGAATACATCAAAGAAAGAATAGAGAGAAATGGAAAAAACGTTCAAAGTATTAGCCTATTACTATATTCAACAATAACAAGGATAGCAAATATGCCAAATAAATATGTAAATTACGATCTACAGATATACTGTATGAACTTTACATCAGTCTCCCAATTATTCACTGGACTGTCCTTAGCTTTACTAGTTTCTCCAAAAGACTTAAGATAATCTTCTCAAGAATTTTCTGTTAACCCCCACTGTCACCAAATTATCTTGGGCCTTAACAAGCAACCTCTCTATTTAAGGAAGATTGGTGTTGCTATAATAATCAAATCTTTGGATGTTCAGAAATAACAAATGTGCTAGACCAGGGATGAGGAACCGGTATCAGCACAAGACCAGACCAAGATACAGATGCCACATATGCCTAAAACTACTTTTATTAAGATTGGTTACAATAACAGAATCCTGCAAGTCTGAATGTGCTTCTCCTGCTCTCTCTTTTATCATCATGTGAATTTGGGGGGTGTCTCTCTGAGACACATTCATACCCCTCCCCCTTTGTCTTGGCTTCTGCAGTGTTTGTCTTCTCATTGCTTTAGTAACAGTTCTTCTCCCTCTCTATCAAGGTCATCCTCTTTATTCTGTACAACCAGTTTGCTAAATTAAACTCTAGTCACCTCAGAAATTAATAAGTGAAATTGAGAATTGCAGGGGCACAGGATGCAGATCCCCAATCTAAATTCATTTCTCTACTTGTAGCATCATAATAGCATCTTTCCTTTTAGTCAGCCAGGTATCCCACGTTTCATGGATATCCTGGGAGTGGGATGGAGGGGCAAATGACATCACTATTGCAATGATGCAATTTATACTTTGATCAGATGTCATGATGTAATTACATAAACAAGTCAGTGTGTGATGACATCGTGATGTACATATTGTCATTTGATGCTATTGTGGCTTGTCATGGATGCCTATGTTGGCTTTGCTGATCAACCAGCTGAGAAACAAAAAGTGGTTCACCAATTGGCTATCAACTATCCCAACTTCTGGTTTCACTTCTAGTTAAACCGCTGAGCTGCTGAGCTTGCTAACCAGAAGGTCGGTGGTTCGAATCCATGTGATGGGGTGAGCTCCTGTTGCTAGTCCCAGCTCCCGCCAACCTAGCAGTTTGAAAACATGCAAATGTGAGTAGATTAATAGGTACCGCTTCGGCGGCAGGTAACAGCGTTCCGTTTAGTCATGCCGGCCACATGACCACGGAAGTGTCTATGGACAAACGTTGGCTCTTCGGCTTTGAAACGGAGATGAGCACCGCCCCCTAGAGTCGGACATGACTGGACTTAATGTCAAGGGAAACCTTTACCTAGTGTCCTCTACAGGCTATAATACACAATTACGTATGTTGGATCAGTCAACATCTCTGTTGCCAAAATAAACAAACACACTTTGCTTTACTGTCAGCAATTGGAGAGATTATGTTTGTTTGCAAAGTTCAGTAGCAGTTACAGCAGGAATTTCCAATAATTATTACTTTTTTTCAAGTGTACTAAGGATTGATAAATGAAGGGAGAAGGAGTTGATTGGTAGTCTTTCTTATTATTGTTTGTTTTTGAATGATTCCACTACTACTAGAAAAATAGTAATATTACTGATTAAATAAATAAGTGCAATACTTGGAATGATGTCATAACCACGTATGTTATATGTCACACAATTATTCCAGGTAATACTGCAAAGGAAAAGCAGACTTTGTACATTTCTAGTTTCCATTCAAATAAATTCCTTCAATTAAGAATATTTCACAATAAAGTACAGGTACTAATCAGGGCTGTTCATTTTCACTGCAATTATTCATATTAGCTCTAAAACCCCTAGCCCCCAAGTAGACATAATTGGCATTTGAAAAGCTTGAAGATAAATGGGAAGGACATCTAATTGGTCTCTTTGCAGATGATGACCCTTAATTGCTTCAGAACCTCTGCAAGCAATACCAACATTACAAGAAAATCTAAGAAGGTGACAGATCTATCAATCAATTATTCAAAAACTGACTTATTACCTTTTAATATGGATCCCAAAACTAGAGAGAAAGTAATCTCTATGATCAGTGTACTTAATATATTAAAAATATATATTTATTAGAGTTAGAATTGCCATGAAGCTAAATGGGTTAAGTAAATTTAATTAGGTTCTAGTGATTAAGTAAATTTAAAAGAAAATTCAAACCTGGGATAAACTCCAGTTTTCGTGATTGGGATATATTGCTGTCATCAAGATGCTTTTATAACCAAAGTTGTTATACCTCTTTCAACTACACTAGCTTCACCTATAGCCTTCATCTCACATGACTGTCTCACCCCAATAATTACTGAAACCTGTACCTTTCTTTAGGCACTGCTGGATGTCTAGTAGTGCATGTACTTTGTATGGTCATAAGAGTGCAACAATAGGCTTTTTAAGGAAAGGTACAGGACAATTCAGGGAATGCCCTTCATCTGGGCTGCTGCTGTTGCTGTGTAACACAACCTAGGATGATGCTACAGTATACTCTAGCTGACCCCTGGATAAAAGCTGAGTATTTCCAAAACATCCAAAAAGCAGAAGAAAGAGGATGGTGGCTGAGGGAGATTGTTACCATGTGTGAGATTTAGAAAGTGAGGGGAAATATCAGTCCAAACCATAGGAGAAACCAGACAGACAGCAGTTGATAGAGAATCACGACTGTAGCTAAGATCCAGAAGGAGAAATAACACAAAGAATGAAGATGCAGTTCATCAAAGGAGGAGTGAGTTGATCAAATTCAGGAATAGCAACAAAGTGCAGGAGTATCTTACTGCCTTTACCTATATCTTTTTCCTGCTAACAATTCTTAGCTTTGAAAGAATGGAGGACAGAGGAAGGAGGAAGCAGGGAGGGAAGACATTAAGAAAGGCTTGAAAAAAAAATCAACTCCAAAAGAAAAAAGAAGGGAGAAAAATAAATAAAGCTCAACAATCAGCTTTGAGCCAAAATCAGCTAGAAGCTTTTATTTTTATTTAGTAAATTTATTTAGTAAATTAATACAGTCACCCATCTCACGTACAAAACTTTATAGTGGAACTGAAACATTTAGAAATCATGTTAACAGTTCGTAGGTATCAATGTGTTTTGGGGACATGTATGGTAGAGTACTGTACAAAATAATTCCCAACAATTGTTAAGTTCAGTAACAAGGTCAATTTTGTAAATAGTTTTGGAACTGATGTGATTTCTTTTTCGAATTCCAAGCTTTTTGCGTCTACTGTCTCGGGAATGGAACATCGCCCCATGGAGACCTCCTCCTCCTCTTGACAGTTTCCAAATTAGTCCAAATTACAGAAAAAAGATATCAAAATAATGTATAGATGATATGTAACTCCAGTGAAACTAGCATGTATAACTAAAAATAAATCTGCTGGAATAACTGCAACAAGATTTGTTTATGGATGTGACTGTTTGACATTACTGTTTAATTTGACTATGAAACACTTATTTGAAATTGGATTGATAGAGTATATCAGTTGAGTCTACAATCTATGTTCAACAGTGGTCATTATTAAACATAGAGTAATGTTTTTCACAGTTATTTATCAGTGTTTCATGCATGTAGTAGCTTGGATAAAGATAGGCCCAAGGGTCAATCCAAACATATCTTGAAAATGTCAGCATTATACATTGTTTTGCAAAAATGGCCTCTATTCCTGTATTCCTTTATTTATTTTTCAAATCAAAGGAACAGAAGTCAGCAGTACATAATTATCTTCACCTTAACCCCAGACTACTGTTCTGGCCGACATCCACATTTACTTTTGTTTAATTAATTTTGCACTTACTGTAACTTTTAGAAGGAACTCCTGTCATTTTCAGGATGACAGCTGCTATTTCCCTCTTACATGACCTCTGGAGAATCACACACCATGATGGAGGCTGAACTCCATGTTCTCAGTTTTTTTCCTTATGAAGAGAACCATGGAATGTAAAACCAGCACTTCCCTTAGGAAAAATGAACTGGAAGCTTCAAATGATGGATGCTGGGCAAGTAGCAGTAAGGGGCTGGAAACTGCTACTCCATAAGCTATCTTGCCATTCTCAAGTGTAGCAAGTACAATTCTATTACCAGAGTTGAAAATTTAATTTATCACTGTTTTAATTTCAGCATGTGGAATGTGCACATAGGCATGCACACACAAACTATTTTATCATTATCAGGCAGATGGCATGACCAGGGTGATCCCTGATGAAATGAGAATCTTAGATTGAAGTGAGATTTGGAGGAAGACTGAATAAGCTCATTTTATATTTCTCTGTATGATAATAATGATGGGGATATTGGTGGGATGGGTTTATTGTGTGTAAGTGCAACTACCTATTCAGACCTTTCCCTACCATTCACCTTTTTAAATCACCCTAAACAGTACTAATATCTACCATGGCTCTGAATAGCTAGTTGTCTCCTTATTAAGAGGATCTACTGCTGATATTAATGCTGCTTTGTTCTGGAGAGGAAATTCTACTCCTTCATCAAAATTCCTCCCAGTCACTGCTGATGGAGTAATTTCTCCTTTCTGGGTTAGAATTGCTGCTTCTTGTTCCTGTTGATTTGTCTGGGTTCCCTCCTCTGCCCTCTCCCCCTGGCCCTATCACTAGGTCTAATTATAGAAACTATAACCTGGTTGGAAAAAAGTAGAGTTAGCACATTATGGTTGGTCATGATAATGGGGTGGGAAGGGAAGGAAAGGGAAGGGAAGGGAATTTCAAGATGTACATCCAAAGTGAGTAAAGCAAAACCATTTTAGTCTAATCCATGCCAGTTTCCTGTGCATTCAATTATAAGTTGTTTCTGTCCAACATCTGTGTCAGTCTGAATTTTGAACATGCACCAATAGGTGCATTGTCAGATCCTCCTGATCAAAGGATTCACAGAACCCCTTATCGGAGCATCTTCCATCATTTCCTTATCAATGGTGTAGACTCTCTGTCGCCAGGTGGGAGGGGGTGTGAAGTTGGAGTGTGATTTGTATTATTATGGCTACACATTTATGATGGCAGACATCAAGGCCAATTGGTTGAGATACACCAGAAAAAACACTTGGATGAGGAGGGGGGTGACATACTTTTGTGGGAAAGGGAACCAATTAAGGGAATGTAGTTTTAAATGTAAGTTTGAGCGGGAACTCTCCATTCGCAGCTGTACCTTTGTGCTAGTCATTTCGCTTCATTAAAACAGTTAAAGGATTCTGAACTCCTGACTGTTATTGTGTGAAAGCTTGAATGAACTGGTGTCATGCGCTGCCTGCCTCTGAATAATACTCAGACACTGGTTCGTGGATCAGGCTCTGATTTATTCACAGCGCAGTTACAGCGTTGGAAGAAAAAAGCTGAGAGTGACAGGAGCGCGCCGGTGCGGGGTTTAAATACCCCGCGCCGGTCAGCGCCCCCTCACTCGCGGTCACGTCACCCCCCTTTGTCCAATACGTTGCCCTGCCGGTGGGTGAGGGGTTCCGGGATCGCCCATCATCAGGTTTTCTATTCCTCTGCTGATTGCTGTCAGCTGGGCGATCTCCGTTGTATTGGCGCTGATGGCTTGGGTGTGCTCCGTGATCCGTTTAGTTATTGTTTGTTGGCCGTTAGTCGTTGTGGGTTGATGGCTACTTATCTTGCACCCCTTCACCTATTTCCTTGCTATTGTCATGTGTGCCATTGCGCTGATGACTTCAGCTCAACGGCACTCATGACAACTGGTGCTGACATGCATTTATTTTTTTGTACGTTTCCTAACTTTTATTTCCCTTATATATGTACTTTTCAATGTTACTTTCTCTAATATACATCTTTTGATGTAATTTTCCATATGCATTTTTCTGTGCAATTTTTTCAACTAAGAACATTACTAAAAAATTCAGAAAAGTCCACATACTAAAAGTTCACATATTTATTCAAGAAGTACAAAGTAAAAATGCAAATCAAATTAGAATTTCCTCCTCATTTAAAAGAAAAACTGTAAAAAGCATTTCCCAAATCATTAGAAACTGATACAGTACTTAAAAACATAATGCAATATTTAGGGGGAAAATGGGAAGACAACAATTTATAAAAAAAATGGAACTTTCAAGAATAACTCAGTACACTAACATCAGATAAAAAGGATAGTATGGAAACAGTTTCAGATGAGTACCAAGGATGAAAAAAACAGTTTTCTAAATCTGCAACATTGAATTCCACATCAATCTCCATCATAAGTACTGAAAAGTATCTTGTACTGAAAAATTGCTGTTTTCAGAAAAATGTCTCCTCTATTCAGGATGCCAAGAAAGGATTTTCCATATTAGTTGTACTTTATAAACCTTGAATGTCAGACTTTGTAATTGTTTTAAGGCATTAGAAATGTCATTAAAAAGCTCATATACAGTGTCAGAGGTGCAGCTGAATCTATTTAGAAGCAGGATTATAAAGATACAAGAAGTTAATTTTAAGCAACTGCCAACTTACAAATAATTTGTTTTATGATGTAACCTGGGGGGGGGACAGCACAGCTTACTTAATGTTTTCACAATTTATCATGGAGTTTGTGGGTAATTATCTTCTCTACCAAAACTGTTTATCTAACAGAACAGAATGTAGAAGTACCAACAGGGTATCTGAGGGGAAGCCTTGATACTAAAAGCTGATTTATATGGTGAAAAGCAATATTTTATAAGAGCACATAGAAACTGGACCATTAATGCTTGTACAGCTATCAAGAAAAATCTGTAACAATAACCTGATACATCAAAAGCAAAGGCTAAAGCTAAATGATAAATTGGGACAAGCTTAGACAATGTCTATGAGGGCAAATATGATAATCAAGGGGGAAAAGGACATTTGGGAACATCCACTGAAGAAATAAGAAAAGAAAAAGGGTAGAGGATATCATCATTGTATTTATTGGCACTGTAATTAAGTCTGTTCACCTTTCTGCTGGTCATCCTCTTCTCTTTTTTTCCACCTTTATAGAGAGCTAGGTCCTAGCACAATGTGTCCAAAATATGATAATTTAAGCTTGGTCATTTATGCGTTGAGTGAGAGCTCTGGATTGAAATGTTCTGTATCATCCATTTGTTTATTTTCTTGGTTGTCCATCTTCTTCCACAGCAAACTTTAAAAGTGTCAATACTTTCTACAGTATGTGCTTCTTCAAAGTTCAGCTTTTGCTTCCATAGATAAAGAAAATCACTGCCTGAACAATTCTGATCTTTGTAGGTGTAGACATGTCCTGGCATCTGCATATGTCCTCCAAGTGCTAGTCTAGGACATATTTCATCACTTCTGGTTCCTTTACTGTTTGGTCGATTCTAAATGGAAGAAGCTATCCACCACTTCAATATCTTCACAGTCAGTTCTGATGCTGGCCATTTTACCTTTTGGATCAGTTTGGTCTTCATTTTATTTAATCTGAATCCCATTTTTTCACTGTGCTTTTGGCCTTTTATTACTAGACCTTGCAGATCGTTTGCATTTTCAACCATCAGAGTAGTGACATCAACATAGCATAAATTATTGATGTTTTAAAACCACACTTATTTTCTTCTAATCTAGTCTCCTTCAATATATATGCAACATATAGATTGAATAAATATGGATAGAGTACACCGCCTGGTCTCATCCCTTTGTCAACCTGGAGCCAGTCTGTTTTGCCATGTTCCATCTGGACTGTGGCTTTCTATCCTTTGTATAGACTTCACATGAGGACAGTAAGAAGTTCTGGGCTTCCAGAATATGCATATTCCACAGCTTGACATAGCTGATATAATTGAAGTCCTTTCTATCATCAATGAAGCACATATTAACTTTTTTTTTTTTTTTTGCTATTCTTTGGTTTTTTCAATTATCAAGTGTGCATCAGCAATAATGTCTCTTGTTCCTTGGTCTTATCGAAAAACAGCATGAACATCTGGCAGCTACCTTTCCATGTAGGCTCTAATCTGCATTAGATTATTTTAAACCTTATTTGTATAGCATGTGAAATTAAGCATATTGTGCAATAGTTTGCATACTGTCAAGTCTCCTTTCTTTGGTATTGGTATGTAGACTAACATCTTCTACTCAGTGGTGATTGTGTCATTCCCCAGATTTGTTGCAATAGTTTGGTCAGAAGCTTGCTGATTCTTCTGCTGTTGCTTGCCATATTTCTGTGGGTATTCCATCAGTTCCTGTAGCTTTCTGACTTGGTAATGACTGAAGTGCTTATATAACTCCATCTTCTGCTACTAGAGGTTCTTGTAAGTAGGGAACATCTTCTAAGATACCTTCAATGTTGACATCTGTATTGTATAGAATTTCATACATTCCTTCTATTACTGTTGGATAATTGGAATAAATTACCTTTAGCATTCTTTAAGAGACCCAGTTTGGTGTACTGGTTAAAGCACCAGGCTAGAAACCAGGAGATGTGAGTTCTAATCCTGCCTTAGGCACAAAGCAAGCAGGATGACCCTGGGCCAGTCACCCTCTCTCAGTCCTAGGAAGCAAGCAATGGCAAGCCATTTCCACAAAGCCTTGCCAAGAAAACTGCAGAGACTAGTCCAGTCAGCCACCAGGAGTCAACACTGACTCAAAGGCACCCTGTGAGGAATGCCTAAGCTAAATAAAAGACCCAGACTATAAGCAGAGTTAAGTTCTGGCTTTTATTCAGAATAGAGTGCACACCAGTAGAAAGCTGAGAGTGAGAGAAGTGCGCCAAGAGTAGAGTTAAATAGCTTCATGCCAATTGATGCTCCACCCCCACATTCCCCGGGTGTGCCCCACGAGTTCCACGGGGTGACCGGCCATCCATGCTTTGCTAGGTGAGAGGTCTCCCATCCCCAATCGCCTCGGGCATTGCTCCGTCTTTCTTTCTGCAGCGTAATGGCTCATTACCGGGTGATTAGGCTTCAGAATTCCTCAAAAGCATCCGGATGCGCCCTTCCGATCTTTGCCCCGATCTTCTCCTTGCTAATGGTGTTTAATTGACGATTACTGGGCGATGAGGGCTTGTAGATCTCCTAGACCCATTACTGTCTTTGTCCTGTTTTATCGCCCATCCCTCTCCAGTCATTAGTATGCCTCCGTGCTTTGTCATGCGAGCCGTTGCGATGTCGCCAACATCGCACCGGCGATCATGACATACCGCCCCCTTGGAGAAAATCAAGCTGAGGGTTTGAAGGGATATGCCACATGGAAGTTGTGGATTAGTTCAGGTGCCTGAATGTCGCAGGCAGTGACCCATTCAGGATGGGGAAAGTGTTTCCAGTGCACTAAGTATTGTAGGGAGCTACGAAACTTGCGGGAGTTGAGAACCTCCTTGACTTTGAAGTGCTGCTGTCCGTCGATCATGACGGGTGGGGGGGGGAGTGCGTGGATGCCACCAGGAGGGGTCACCGGCCGGCTTGAGTAGACTGCAGTGGAACACCAGGTGCAGCCGCTTTAAATTATGAGGCAGATCCAAACATACTGTGACCGGGTTCACAATTTGTGTAACCTGAAAGGGGCCAATAAATTTGGGGGCCAAAATCTCGGCTATTGCCACTAAACTAAAGGGCAGAGCCGTGGACTGGTACATCCAAATGTCAGAGTCCAGAGCCCCGGCCCTAGCTACCTTTCACACCTTCCTGACCGCCTTGAAGCAGTACTTCGAAGACCCCTTGGCGAAGGAGAGGGCTAAAGGCACACTGAAATAACTTAATCAGGGGCAAAAATCGGTTGCAGATTAAGCCCTGGAATTTAAGGTCGGCGATCATGACACACCCGCAAAATAAAAATCCTTTGGCATACAATTTCAAGGTTGGAACTTCTTTCTGAGTTTGGAGATCTTTCAGGAAAACTTTGTTTTTCTGTGTCTATTTCCATCACTGAAGCCTTTACAGATGTCATTAAAATACTGCTTCTTACCACTTCTAACAACTCAAATGCTTTGTTAAGTGCTTTCCTTGTGTGTGTTTTTTTGGTTTTGGCTTCTCTTCTTGGCAATTTCTGCCATCTGTTCTGACATTCAGTTCACTTTCTTCTGTTCCTTGGTCTTGGCAGTCACTTTCCACATTCATCCTTAACTATGTCTTTGATTTCATTCCACAGTTCCTCTGGTTCGCTATCGATGGCATTCAGGACTTCAAAGAGATTCAGGTTGTTCTGCTTAAAAATGATGGGTATTTGCTCAAGATCATATAATGGGAATGGGTTGGCTTTTTTCTTCCACAAAATAATCATAAACTGATATTTGAAGCAATATTCACCTAATGCTATGCAGGGATAATGGAACAATGCCCAATTCCTTCAAAAATGCAAAATAAAAGTCTAAATTCAGGACATTTGATTCCACATTAATATCTATGATAGCTACTTATAGGGCAGGATAGTGATTTTTGCTATTTTTTTCTCACCATTTCAAAGTTAACTGTGTGGTCATTTCTTTGAAAGAGATTTGATTCTAAGTAGTGATGGTGTTGAAGTGCCATAAGAAGAGAATAATGCAGTCATGCGGGGTTAGGTGATTGTGAACATCAATATCATATAGGTAAATTCCTTTGATGTTATTCTATCTTTGTCACTCATACATATCTTTCAGGCTCATCCTATTCAAGGATAAATATACAATGTTGATCTAGCACAAATTATCATTATTATCAAATTATCTAGCACAAAAATCAGTATTATGATTTTTAATAAAAAGAAAATCATGCATTTTGGATAAATGAGTAAGACTCAAAGCCCCTAAGGGTTGGAAAAAAGTAATTATTTCTGGAATCAAGTTACTCCAGCTGATTCCAAATCAAACTTTTTTTTTTCCAATTCATGATTTCATTTGATAGGTGTAGGTTTGCTAAGGGATGCATATCATTAAAGGAAGAAAATATGTTCTTCCTGGTATAAAATAGTTAATCAATTTCATACTAGAAACACACACACTTACAGATACAGATACCAGATACCAGATATCATTAATCTTCTTCACCAAGAATGTTATGCAACCTGACATTTATCCTCAAAGCACCTTATGTGCTTAATGAGAATATTCACCTCATGCCAGGCTATTATGACATCTCTTTACTAATGAAGGATGTACCTTTAATAATTGATCACCCACAGGCATTTCATATATAACAAGCACCTTGTCCTTGAGTGCTTCAAAGCCATCTTTGTCCACACTAAACAAGAGATCTTTGGCAGGCACTCAGACTCTGAAGTGCACCCAGAGTAGACTTGCACATTGAGCATCCCTTTCCTTGGAAAAAGAAGAACTTCTGTTCACAATGAGATGTCTATTTTGGGCTGCTGTCTGCACTGACATTAGGCTGCTTCTGTATGCATATAAACTTCTATCATCTGTTATAATTAACTGAAATTAAACTCTACTTTATGCATGTGCAAAATAACAGACAGGTAGTATTTAAAATATATATAAATATAAATATATAAAGCCTTAGGTTGCCTGATCATGAGGTTTCTTCTAAAGCATACCTCTGTTGAGAACCAGAGCTGACTATGACACACTAATCCAGAAATATTAATATTGCACTATATTAGATAGAATATCTATCAGATCTATGTTGTCTGACCAAACAGGTAGAATGCCAGGAGAAGGCTTTACTTTTCTCATGATGTTTTCTTTTAAATCCAATGGACAAAATTACTTTGCAGTCTTCTCTGAATTTGTTTGTTTAAACAAACATACAGTATATAGCCACTCATCTCTCCATAATGACTCTCCAAGCACCTTTTTTTTCTGCCTAAAACCTGTTAGTTGGGAAAAGTGTTACCATACTTCTTCAGTTTTTTTTGCTACCATAGATTAACAAATCTCTCCCCCTACAATGCTATCTAACCACAGTGACTCAAGGTATAGCTTGCAAAAAATTTAAACCAAAGGAACAAACATTGACATTTTATATTAAACGCTTATCATCAGCTTATCATTCTATAAAGTAGCTATTTGGAAACAGACTTATTTTTTAAAGAAAATATTTTCAGGGATAGTACATTACCTGAGCAGCAGATCATTCCTTCTGGCTTCAAACCATTTAGTATCCATGTCATGTTTAACTTCTCATACAAACTGCTGTTATACAGCATCTTAGTTTGTTCCATTGCTTTGTGGTTTTTTCCCCCTGATTATTTATACTTGTGGAAGTATTCATTTAGTGCTGCAATGTTTGTCTGATATTAGACTCAATCCTCCCATTAGGCCTGGAAATAATAGTCTTTATTTAATCATGCTCTGCTTGTTTTTGCAAGGAAATGTGTTCTGTTATTGCTCAAGAAATGAAAAAAAAAATGTTACCACAAATAACATTAAGTTGGGAAAGTAGCAGAGAAAAACACAATGGAAAGCCTCTTCTTACAAAAAGCCCTGTATCAGAATAAATTATTTTTGGCACTGAGGCAATACATTTAATATTTGGCTATTTCTTTCCTTTAAAAATCATTGTAGGGTGAGAGAGTTTTTCAAAGAATCAAGTTAGGGTACAAAATTTATAGTAGATGTAGCTATATAGTAAATATCAGATAATGCACTGAAAGCCAAATTAATTCTATTAACATGCACTGCTAAAATTAGACAAAGTCATACTATATTTTTTTAAAAAAATGAGACCACAGACCAGAAATATTAATTAAAAAATAAATGTTACTGTAAACTTGCAGAGATACTAGTAGTATGGGTATGGGTGCTCAGCAGTGTTTTGCATTAAATTTTGTTGTTCAGGACTTGAGAGAACCATGCATAATTAAAAATGTTAATACCAACCAATCTAGACTTGGTTATGGGGAAAAGAGGGATTACTCCTATTTTTGCCATTTTTCTGTTTAAACATCTCCTTGCTGAAGTTTCCACAGAGCAAAACACACTGAATATAACTAGTAATCTTTAGGGACTTCAGTGGAATCACCATTCCACTATTAGTAACATTATCTTTATCATTACAGTTAAAATGCCATGGGTAATCTGTTCAAAGGCATTGCATCCCCCTTAATTTACGTCTAACACAACAGTTCCATATGTATGTATGAAAGCAAATGACAGCATTTGAAACACAATAATGTTCATGCAAAACTATTGTGAATGATACCACATTCAATTCCTGTTTGGGTGGAGTTACGATTTGGTGATTAAATGGACTCCACTGAGCTCAGCAAAGTACATTGCTTTCCTGAATAGATGTTGCATACTTTTATTATTTTACTGTGTTGTAAGCCTCCTTGAAAGTCATTTCACTGAAGAATAGATTAAAATAAAGTTGGTGATAGGTCTGGGGCTCACAGGTCAAAAGAGATGATTTAAAAGCATTAATCAGCTCTTTAGACAGATTTGTTCTGGATTCTAGAAGCATGCATGCAGTTAATCACTTACACCAGGGGTTCCTAAACTTTTTGCCATCACACCTGCCTTTCATGTAATATTAATGTACACACCTCTCCTAAAATGAATGAAACTTTGGGATAGGTGGATTTATTGTAACAACATAACTAAAAGGTTTTTCATATCTTCCCTGGATTCTGTCTGCATCTCCCCATGGGAGGTGCTCCTCATAGTTTGGTAAACCCTGACTTATACCATATATAACTAACAAAACAGAACGAAACCTAATAAAACAGAAATATTTTAAAAAGTGAAAGCAACATGTTTCTCTTTCTGGCTTTTTCAGCTGCTGTGATGTGAATGAAACCCTACCATAACCCATGTAAAAGTTATGGAGTAAGTGAGGAATGGTATTTCTTGCAGACAACTATGCCAGATATTAATCTCTATCATGAGGTCATGTGCTATTGAGGTGTCAAGCCTAAAATTCCACAAGTCTTGTTTATCAGTATTGTCAGAACAGATGAATATAAGATAAATATTTCCTGCATTTATGGTATTGCTTCACACATATGGGAAATGATTATAATTTTGGAAGTAGTGTTTGTAGAAGAAAAAAAATATATATCTTAGGCTAACTGGCAACTCTGAGGTCATTTCCCCCCCCTGCTTTTCCAGTAAACTATTTGAATGCAAAAGATCTGTCTGTCATACTTGTCATTGCACTGAAGTTAGGTGAGTTACTTTACTGGACAACACTGCTTAGTTTTAATGTTAGAGGCAGTAAAATACTGTTGGGATATATCCCTAATTTGGGACTAGAAATTGCATCCACAAATCTTTGTTCCAATGTCATATTTATCATACTTTTCATTTTTCCTATGTAATTGTATTTTATTTTGAAATCAGAACAGAAACCAAACAAGAACATTCCATGTAAAATGTTCCCACTGCACTACCAATTGGTAGCCCCATTGGAGGAAGAAGGATTTTGTAAGGGACTGATTTGATTGATTGATTGATTGATTGATTGATTATGTGCCATCCTACCTGTCCTGTTCAGACTTAGAGGTGGCCAGGCAGATTAAATATCAAAAATAATATTTATTAAATAACTATTTGCAATAATTAAGTCCTTAGAATCAAGAAAGAACTGAGTTCAGTCAAGACCAACTGGGCAGCAACAAGGAAACTGGCAGGATTGCAGGAGGAAACTGCAGCAGGGCAGTGGAGCAGGGCTATTTAAGGGAGACTGGAAGGCTGGGAGAAGCTGGAGTGCGAGATGCTACTGAAGCTGAAGTCAAATGATCTCGAACTGGAACACCACTCAAAATAGGCTAGCACCAGAACACTGGGCCATAACCCCTGGATACTTCTGGGATCTAAGGACCAGACCGTACTGGACTCAATGACTCAGGCTGGACTGGAGACTGAAGACTCGTAGCAAGGCTGAAAACTCAGAGCAAGGCTGGACTTGGCTGGAAGCCCTGGACTAGGCTGGATACTCTGAACTAGGAACTTGGAGCAAGGTTGCATACATAAGAAAAAAAGTTCTACTGAAAATTAAGAGCAGAGTAAGTAGTAATTTGCATGTTTATTAGAACCTAGCTTGTCTGAAATTGTTGATTACTTGAACATGTGGTCTTGATCCTCTTCTTTCACACATATGCTTGCTGGTTATCTTTTAATAAAACATATTTTAGAGGGTGGATGATCCTTGAAAGACTAGCTAGGTTCTAATAAACATGCAAATTACTGCTTATTGTCATTTCTCCCTCTGCTTTTAATTTTCAGTAGAACTTTTTTTCTTATGTACGTTGAGGCCTAGGTCACTTTTAACACAACCCTTCTTTTGACTTTGCTAGAAAATGGTTACTATGTGGTAGTTCTTCTGTCATCCATAAGCAGAAATTTCAGTAATTTCAGATAGGGACAGTTTATATGAGTCTTAACCCTTCCTCCAAATTATACTTCAAAATAAATCTTACTTGGCTTTAAATATACTTATTTTGTTTCACAAATATGGCTAAAACATATGATATTCTAGTTCAAACCAACTACAGATAACATGTACAGGTAAAAACCCGTTCCCCTTTATTAAATCAAGATTCTTGTGATTTTTTAAAAAAAGAATATTAAATAGCATATAGAGAAAACAATTGTTCATGTGGAGTTTATTCATCATTTTTTACAATGATGGTTTCATTTGGCTTCTAAAGAAAAAGAAGAGGGAAACGTTTTAGAAAGGAAAATATGTAGCACATTATTCAGGTTCATTTAAACACTCTCTTGTCAATGAAGCTCCAACTAGTAGAAGTTTTACAGTAAATTAATAATTAACAAACCTTCCGATACCTCTCACGTACAAGTAATTTTAAAATTGGGATGGGGAAGCAAAACATTACTTAAACCTTATGGCAGATACCAGTTATTTTCTTTCTTTAAGCAAGCATTAAGGAGGTCCTAACAAAAATTCAAGGTTTCTAAAATACAGAAACTCTTCTAAGTAGCCCACAGAATTAAATGCCTTGTTGTTACAAATTAAGTTTAAACACCTTGGAAGTAATTAGATATGAATAAACTCATTTCTCCTTCAAGAATATAATCTACACAACCAATTCTTTGAAGCTGAAAAATACCAATACGCTATTAAAATTAAAGCAAGTTTTTTGCCACAGGCATTCAAAAGCATACCTGGCAACTATGAAGTTTCAGTAAAGGCAGTGGCAGAAATTACCCTGACAATTTTCTATGATAATATTTATCTCCTATAATAAACAGACATATTATTGATTTGAAATCCCAAATCAGTTATGTTTCCTTTTTGTTTTGTTATCACATACCTTTCTTTGTTTTACTATTTCTAGGCTTTTCTGCACTTCTTGCTTACCCTGAGATAGATAGATAGATAGATAGATAGATAGATAGATAGATAGATAGATAGATAGATAGATAGAATATGAAACTGAAATATGAGGTAATATATAAAGAGCAAAACAGACAAGTCTGTTTAATTATCTGAAAAATGTCGCACCAGGACTCTATAGCATATGGCTAAATCAGTATCAAGGATGAGATTTGAATCTGATGTCTGAGATTAAGCAATTCCTATTAAAGAAATTGATTTATTGCTCATGGACAGTATCTCCTCCTAATCCTCATGTGATTTTCCTTTTCCCCATGAGAAAATTATTATTTTAATAAAAATAATTGTTTCCCTCCTCCAGGAGGCTGTTTGGGTTCTAAATTGTTCAGCCATTATTTAAAAGTATGTTGTGCATTGGTGTCTATATAGAAGGAAATGATACAATATCATTACTGTATAAAAATATCAAGTAATTGCCATATGTATACTCAGTGGCACAGCTATCCCAGTTCACAGTCACACTGTGGAATTATTTTCACAAGGTGTTACCACCATTTTTAAAAGGTGTGATAGATAGCTTTTACATTGAGATTATGCAAATTAAAGAAGTACTAATGCTTTATGTCTGCTTAGTAGAGTTTTCATGGTAAAAGTTGATTGGGCTAGGCAAATTTCTGATCTGATTTAGTATGTGTCTTCTGATGTTCCCATCAGTGCTTGAACCTGGACAAAATGTAAACGAAATGATATTCTCACAACATATTACTGAAAAATAGATGTTTTTAACCACTGTGACAACAGACCTAAAATAATTTCAACTCACTGCTGATCAAAAACTCAACCTAGTCAAAACCTAATTCAGGAGGTAAATCTCAGATGTGGTTTAAGAATGATAGAACTTCAATATTTTCCTGCAGTACTTTTCTAAAAGTATCAAATAGAGAGGTACTCATATACCTTCCTGGCCCAAATCTGTGCATAATGACTGGACTTTATTTAAAATCACAATGTGAGCCTCAATTGAATACATTCCATGATATAAAAAGGGATCAGTGAAATCTGAGCCAGCATTGCTTTCTCATAGTGGCCAGGAAGCTATAAAAAAGTTTTTCTTCAGGAAATAGAAAACTTGCTTTAACCATGGAAAACAAGGAGGGACACAAATGCTGGAGTGTTTGGAAAAGAACATTAAGGGAAACAATAAGTATTTCTTTAAACATACTCAAAGCTGAAAAATAGCCAGGGAATCAGTTAGTCTATTAAATGATAATGAAGTTAATGGGACACTCAAGAAAGGCATAGAAAGGGCAGAGAAACTGAATAAATTCTTTGCATCTGTCTTTACAGCAGAAGATATAGGACTTACTTGAGCCTATATTGATTTTCTCAGGGAGGGAATCAGAACAACTAAAGCCAATTGAGATAACAAGAGAAAATATCATAGACCATCATGATAGACTGCATAGTAACTTATCTCTGAGGACCAGATGGCATCCACCAGAAAGTTCTTAAAGAATTCAAAGGGAAATTCTGTACCTCCTAGCAAAAACATCTAATTTACTCCTCAAATCAGGCTTAATGTCAGAGGACTGGAAAGTACTGTACCTAATGTGATACCAAATTTTAAAAAGGAGGTGGGGAGACTTCAGAAATTACTGGTCAGCCAGCTTAATGCAAACTGGTGGAAATTGTAATCAATGAAAAAATAAGTACATACAATAGGAAAATTACAATTACAATTGTATTACAATACAATTACAAAATTACAATAGGAAAATCACAATAGGAAAATCAGCAAGGTTTAGGATTCTTCGAAAATAAGTCCTGCCTCATCCATTGTAAAGGTATAATTTTGGAGGATGGGGAGGAACGATATCACATGCATGGCTAGACTGACCCTGTTGATGCTGTATACCTGGACTTTTAAAATGCCTTTGATAAAATTCCTCATAATTTTTTTTTTTGAGTAAATAAAGCAATCGTGAAATAATAAGACTTGCTCATTTATAGACTGATAACCTGAAAAAATCAGTAAGCAAAGAATAGGAATGAACAGATAGTTCTCTGGAGGAAGAAAGAAGTGTATTTGCTCAGATTCTGTACTGAAAGCAACCTTTTTTAACATGTTTACAAGGATCTTAACTCAGAGGCAAGAAGTGAGTTGGCCAAGTTTACAGTTTATACCAAACTATTTAGAATGGTGAAAATCAAAACTGATTGTGAGGAGTTCTACAAGGATTTCTTTAAATGGGTGAATCAACCATCAAATGACAAATGTCATCCAATTCAAGTGGAAATTGATGAAAGTTGGGGGAAAAAAATCCCTAACCATATATACAAGGATGGGGTCTGTGTGAGGTTTGAGTCAGAGTCCGACTCTGAAAACAAAACCTATCTTGAGCAAACAGGGGAAAACAAAACTTATCCAGAGAGATTTGGGGGAAAAGAAACCAGTAGTGACTCAGCAGAGTGGGGAAAATTGCAGACATTGATTGGACAAACTCCAGAGGGGGATTTGAAGCCTCAAATCAGTGCTCGAGAGAGGAGACCAGAGAAGTGCATGAAGCAAAAAGCAGCCCGATTGGCTGCTGAAGGAAAATGGTGCAAAAAGGAGCAAATAAAAAGGCACACACGCCAAGAGCAAGCTGTTGGGACAACTGATCCTTTGAGCTCACAGCCTCTGCGAAGAGTCCTTACCATAGTCAGAAGCCTTGTCTGTAGCCATTGTGGAATCAGAGCCAGCTTCTCCTACCATTACGGACCCACTCCCTCTGCATGACACTCCGATTGAGTCCAGCCTTGCTGATCCAGCAGATCACAGCCTCACATTCAGTTCTGAGTCTTGCCTCGCTGCTCCAGCCAAGTTTGGTCCTGCTTCCAGTGCCAAGCCTCGTATTGTCGCCAGCCGAGTAAAGTCGTGTTTCTAGCTCCAAGTCTTGTCTCGCTGCTCCTGTCCAGTCCAACCTTGCTTCCAGTTCCCAGCTTAGTTTTGCTGCTACAGCCACCTCCAGCCTTGCCTCAGTTTCCAAGCCCAGCCTCATTGTTCCAGCCAAGCCCAGCTCTGCTTCGGGTTCCACGCCTAGCCTTGCTGTTTCAGTCGAGTCCCGTCTTGCCCCCCGATTTGAGCCTTGCCTTGTTGCTCCAGCCAAGCCTTGCCCAGCCTCCATGTCAAGCCCGTGCTTTGCATCTCAAGTCTCCTCCTAGCCATACCAAGTCTGACTGCTTCCTTGAGAGGTCTAGCGGAGTTCTGTCTAGCTGTTTTGCCCCAAACTCCTGCTGTTTCTGATCCTGCAGTTATGCTTTGTCCTCCTCCACTGCCTGGGTGGACTTGATTGATCTGCACTGCTTATTTTATTAAGAGCTTCATTGCTGTAAATAGTTAATTGTAATAAAGGATTTAAAAGTGATTCTGCCTGGCCATCTCATAGTCTGAACAGGGCAGTCTGCATTGCGCATAACTAACCAGGAAAAGAATTTGGGGGTTATAGAGTATCCAAAATGAAGATGTTTACTAAGTGCTGCTGCAAAACAGGCAAATCCCATGCTGTGGCCCATTAAGAAAGGGAATAAAAATTAATACAGAAAATACTGTATTACTCTTATACAAATACAAGTCTGCCTCTGGAATACTGTATAGAGTACTAGCTGCCAGGTTGGAAAAAAAGAATATGATATTCCAATATAAGAGAATATATGAAGCTGATATGGTGTTTTTGTCATTAGAACGTAAGATCAGCAATGCTGGATTAGGCCTAGTTTTCCTTACTCTGTAATGATTGCCTATTCTAAAGTATCATCAGACTCACAGGCAGAAGTTCAAGGATATCTGATTTAATAAAGAACAGCATGCAGGATCACAAAGAAAGCTGAGAATACTAAAAGCGCAGGCAAATTCAAACTAAAAACCCTCGGTGAAAATGAAATCCCTCCCCCTCTGAATCTTCTCAAGTCCATATCCACAAGTGCTCCTAACGGTTCCTGATGGTCTGTGGGAAAAGTCCTTGAACAGACAGAATAACCCAAACACATTCCATTCCCCTGATTCCACATACAGAGCTTGGTACAGGGTTTCACAGCAGCTCCCTCCCAAACAGAAACACACGTCAGCACCATGGCATGGGAAACGTTATGATGTTTAAGATACATTGAAACAGTGAATATGACATACTCCAATTTTATATTTTTACAGTGGTCTACCGGTTCCCTTTGGGGTGTTCACAGTTTATATTTATACAGTATTGGAAGCATACAGACTCCAGCCTTTTGAGAGCAGGAGGCAACACTGAGTTTTCAAGACTAATAGTCTCCAAACCAGTTGTCCTCCGTGCATTTATCCAATCCATTTTAAAGTCATCATCATATATTGTGCTAATGAATTCCACAAGTTAATTGCATCCTGTGTGAAGAACTTCTTTTATCTGTTGTAAATCTTCCAATCTGATACATTGGATGGTGCTTTTGAAAGAGGGAGGAAAATTCCCTGTCTGCTTTTTCCATGTCAGGCCCAATTTAAATACTTTGATCATGTCATCCCTTAATCATCTCTTTTTCTACCAAAAAACCCCCACCCTAATATATTCTATCCTTTTCTCATAGGGAAGGTTTTTGAACTTCCTAATCATTTTGGTTATCCTCTTCTGCATTTACTTCATCAATATCATATATTCTCTTATAGATCTAGCAGGAGAGGCATGCTGTGGTCCCCTCAGCCAAAGAATGTCATCTTGCAGGATCCAGGAAGCAGGCCTTTCCTATTGCTGGGCCTGCCCTTTGGATTCCCCTTGAGGTTAGGTTGGAAGGCTTTTGGGAGGCTCGTGAGATGTGGATGTGTTCCCAGGTATGGGGGTAGGAGTGTTAGTTAGAGCCCATGATTGCTATTTGTCTAGATTGGTTTGGCATCTCAACTGTTTATGCTTTATATTATGTTGTTTGTATTGTTTTTAAATGTTGTAAGTTGCCCAGTATAGCCATTGTGATAAATTGAACAAATAGAAAAATAATCAGAAAATGAAGCAATATGTCTTTCTTTGTCATAGATTTCATGATGTTTTACAACAAAGTGTAGGATAATCATGTTATTTGTTTTCTTCTCTTTAATAACACTAGAGTATATACTCTTTATATTAGTATATGATGTGTAAGCGATATATTTAGATTAATAATATTTAATTTCTAAACTTTTATTTCTTTTGTTCTGATTTTTCTTTTATTTATTAGTTGTTTTTGTTGTTTACCTTTTGTCATTTTCTGCATCTTTTAAAGGAAGGAAGGAAGGAAGGAAGGAAGGAAGGAAGGAAGGAAGGAAGGAAGGAAGGAAGGGTCTTTCTATTTCAGAAAATGTCCATACACATACTGTATATAGATGCACATATAATGTGTACACTGTTTGCCCTGTGCATAAAGCAGCATTATGAATAAATGTTCAAATTCTGAAAGTCATTAACCTCCAGCAACCACAGTATTGAAATGTCAAATGCCGTCTTTCACATAAAACTTTGCAAAGTGTGAAAATGGTACTGTTTTGAATTAGCCTTTATAAACAGGAAAGAAACAAGGCCAGTCTAAAATAAATTAATGAGCTTTGCGTTATTTGCCAAATGAAACGATGAAATGTTGACCTGAAATGTGAGTGCTAATAATGCTCATTAAAACAGTTTGTCTCAGTATGCACATTCTAGTTAATCTCCATTTAAAAGTAAAACTGGTTTTACCAAGAAGCATGCATGAACTGTAAATATTAATCACTCACAGTCCAATCATTCATGAAATCATAGATTTAGACCCCCAAATGCTCTAGTACCAAAGAAAGCATTTTCCCATATTAGTTTTCATCATTTTAATTTGGGCATAACGGATCACAGATGGAAGGAAATTGCAGATTGGATTACAGTATGAACTCAGCTAGTTCAGACAAAAGACAAAGCCAGTCCTCTGAATCAAATTCACACCATCCCCCCCCCCAAAACCCCACCCTTCAGTTTTAGATGAAAGCATCAGATCATTTCAATTTCCACTCATACTTAAAAATCCAAGGAAATTCAAATTTAAGATCAAGAACCTACTTATCAAAGTTATGCCTAATGCACCTGTATAAAGCATATATTTAGATGCAATAGATATTTGCGTGTGCAGACATCAGCTGATCCATTTTGAAAGTTTCCCCAGAAAGCTGATTGACACTGGGTATTTTGGGGATATTCTGATCCAACTCATTCTCTGAATTTAGGATATGAATTGGAGAAACAGAGATCTGTTCTTGCTCCAAAGATTTTCTCTGTAGCATAAAAAAGTTAACCAAAGGGGATGACATTGCATAATATACTAAATAAGATACAAACCTATCAGTAGATCCCAAGAGGAGTCAGTCGGAGAGAGAGAAAGAGAGAAAGAGAAACCTAATTAATATAATGGGTTGTGGGAGGACTGATTAAAGAAACTGAAAAATTATTGTGTGAAATATGTTGGGAGGGGAAGGAAACAGATGGAAGAGGAAAATAAATGAGAAGGTCAAGTAACCTGAGATACTGACAAATACAAGTAATAATAAATCAGTTTATGTTGATTGATATGTAGAGAAGACAGAGCATAATCACAAACAGAACAGGAGAGTGGGTGACAATTTGCTGATATTATGTAACAAAGTGTGACATCTGTTTCTATTCATCCTCCATGATCTTGTCAGCCATCCAAGATGTTATGATGGAGTGCTGAAGATGATCTGATGACAAGAATCACTCTCACTGAGACAACCCGTGGTGGTCTGATTACAACTGCCACTCTCTTCCGAGACAGACCTGTCATTCCCTGATTCCAGTCCTACTCTTTCCCCACCACATACAAGGTATTCGGTCATGAGAGAATGGATTAGACCATCTACTCCTTTCATCTAGATCTGGGTCACTTCCCTAATATAAATACAATAATGTTTTCTTGGTCGTGTCCACAAATTAAATAATAATAATAATAATAATAATAATCTAATGTGTCCAGCTTTTTTTTCCCAGATGAAGGCCATTCCCATTTTGTTTCATTTTCTCCCATCCTGGTTAAAGGAACTTCCATCTGCAAACACTGTGAAGGGCTATTTCCACAAGAGTGAACATGCGCACTTACCATATGCTGCATTGTTGAGCTGACTCCATTATCTAAAAGGTTAAGCTGAATTTCCCTTTCAGACTGCTTCAGTAGTATTGAAGAGGTCCAGATGAAACGTTGGCTTCTTCCCTTACATATTACTTGTTTCCCCAAGAGTCCTGACAGCACATGGGCACTTTTTCTGCTTCCCAAAAGGCTGCAGGGTGAAAGCAGAGTGCATTGCTTTCTCTCTAATTGGCTTTATGAAAGCATTACCTTATCAATGTAATCATGACGCTACTCAGAGCAGGAACAACAGTTCCTGTCCTTGCTCTCCAAACTCCAAGATAAAAAAACTAAAAGGAGCCAGTCGTTCTTGAAACTTCCAGGTATATCATTAATAGGGATTTGCAGCCTTCTGTGTTCTCTCATCATTGTAATGTTCATCTTCACAGCATGCAGAAAGGGTGATGATGGGCGAGGTAATTTGGCTCAGTGCTTAGATGCAGCTATGAGAGAATTCGCCAGAATAATGCAAGATTCTGATGGCTCAGGGCTTCTGCTAGAACTTTTCAGTAGTTTGACATTGACAGAGTTGTAGTTGTGTGTCTCTGTGTGTTTCTCTTATTCATTCAGTTGTATTGTTGGATACATCATCCCCGTTCACCATATTGTTTCCTTCATGGTGCAGAATAGAGGAAGGATGACCTGGTGTCCTGCTTTCTATCTTTTTTCTGTTATTTATATACAAATAAAAAGGTTAAAACTGGAATAACCAAAGGCTACTGCCTTTGGGGTTGTCCATGCTACCCCAGTGCAACAGTGTTGTTTCCAGTGGTTCTGGAAAGTTCTGTGCCTTCTATGATTGAGAAAGAGAGAAAGAGAATGTAAATTCTTGCCTGTTGTTCATGTCTTACTCTCTACCTGTCTGAGCCTGCATTTTACCCTATTTTGTCGATTAACTGTTTTATGTTTGCTGATATTTAATAAGATCAAACTGTTTTTTTCCCCCCTAGCTTAACTGAGTGGTGTGTGTGTGCTTGCTCTGATTTGAATATAAGAACTGATTGGGAGAGTGCTGGGTGCAAACCAAACTGGAACTTACACACCAGAATGTTCCAATATGTCTTAACAAAAGCTAAAAATGTAGCTTTTCTTGATTTGGGTTTTACTTTTTCTGGCATAGGAACCTTTTTCTGCAGCTATTTCCAAGTTGTTGACATATTCCTCAAGGATTCCCTATGGACCAAACAAGACAGAACATCAAGCTTTTAAAAACAAAATCCATCTTGAAGTTTACATTGAGGAATGGGGTTGAGAATATGATTACCTCTGTTCCTATAGGAAAAAGAAAGACTCCTGGAAGGACATGTTTTAAGAGGAAAGGCAGCAAGAAGATGACGAGTTAGCCAATTCTTCCTTCTTCCAGTTCTCATCACTATCATTTTTGATGATGATGATGATGATGATGATGATGATTCCTTGCAGTCTTTTGAAACTGTTTTAGTGTGAAAGCAATGTTGGAGATGGAAGAAAAAATGCAAATGTGTGTCATTTAATTTAAAACCTTTATATGGTTTTCAGAGAAATGATAATTCAAATTTTTGCAACTTTTGTAGCATTCTGTCCTCCCTAAGGCTGGTTTAAATGTACATTTTGATGTTCTTAAGTAAACACAATACAACTGCTATTCTTTGTCAATTTCTATAGAGATCAATGGTAGAGGAATGGATAGTCCATTATACTATAGTATATACATCATGCAATTTTTTATTAATAAATGACCATAACTGAAAATATGCAAACTTGTCATGACTGCCAACAGTGAAGGTGGGACAAGTCTCTTTGTCACATTTCCTTCTAGCTAGTTCTGCAGTATGTAAAACAATGAGACCTTTCATCAAACCCAGTCAGATAGTTTCAGACACGAACCATTCCCAATCAATGAAACAAACCAGTAAGCCAATACTTCCCTCCGGATTGCATTGATATGTGCAATTTAGAGTTATTCTTACATTAAAAGCTTTCAAACATCAAATACAGCTCAATGGAAACATTTCTTTTCTGAGGCTTGACATTCACTCTCATTCCTATTATTTCTGGCTCTAAATTATTAGTTCAGGTCCATAAAAAAAAAAAAAAGAACCAAAACACAAAGCTTCTGTCAGAGTTTTCAGCAAATATAGTTGTTAAATAAAGGGAAGGCAACTGGCAAATCTAAAGCTAGCAGGATCCCAGAATATAGCCAGATTCAGGGTTCTTTAGTTTCCAATAAGCTCTTTAAAAACTGCATCTGTAATGTGTTCATTGTGTCTAAAACACATTAAACATTGGGCACAGAAGCCATTAACCACATTGCAACTGCTTAAATGCTTAGCCGGTAGCAGTTGCTGACAGCCTATCTGGAAAATGAGCAGTTTGTATATTCCAGGCACGTATGCTGAATAAACCCAGCACTGTCAACTGTTGGAAAAATAATCAGAAATGCCCTTTTCATGCATATGGCTTTGCTTTTCCCATCCTCTGTATTATGAAAGGTGATACCACAGCAAGTTGTTAGAGCCAGAGGCAAGGAGAGCACCTTAGCAACCCTCATGTGGTTTGGCTGGGCCACCCACCCTCTGTCTCAGGTTGTACTATGTGTTTAATAGGGATATGTTACATGGAGATATTCTCACTCACCATGGTGCTTGGTCCTGGCCTTGCTCTGTTTGTGGCTTCTGACAAATCTTATAAATGCATACATGTGCACAGACAAATGTAACATATGCCCATGTTTATTAGGGAGGGAACATCTTTAAGATCAGACTCTGTTGGAGTTGACAAGCTAGGAAATCTCATCATTGCATGGATTTTTGTTTGTTTATTATTTGGGAAGATCCTTGGGGAAGCATCAACACATACTGCATAAGTTTTGAAATTCTCCAGTACTGTTCATCAGACTGAATGATACATGGACCACTGGATGGGGAAAGACAGAAAGCATAAACATGTGGGAGTAAATGTAGCTACAGGGCCTCAATTTAGGTCCATTCTCAAGATGGAGATTAAACCTTGGGTGAATTGGTTTCTGCTAGATACCGCAGATCTGAAAGATGGGAAAGGCAGTAGCACAGCCCTATTTATGAAAACATATATTTCAGTGGTTTCTCTAGTGTTTTTAAAAAAGGCATAATTCCTGGTAAGGCAGAGAGTAGAAATAAACAACCACAGCAAAACTATAACCAGAGTTTATATTAATAAAGGCAAGCTCTTTGGTGATGCATTAGGGGGGGAAAAGGCAGTTGAAGCCAAATTGTGTAATATTATTTAGTATTTGGACAAAAGCACTGACTGTATACTCTTTCCCTTTCCCAAAGTGTTTCTATAAGGCAAAACTAGGAAGGGTGCTTATAGAGAGATAAATAGTTCTGAATGTACAAAAAACAATCAGCTAACAAAATGAAAACTAAAACAAAACTAAGAAGTTTTAAATACATAAAATGAGCATAGAAATGAGCTCAGAAAGTAAGGTATTTTGGAATCTGGCTGTGAATATTAAATATTAAAATGCTTTATCATGTTTCTAATTTTTTTCCCTCCTCCCTGTTGTTTTTAAAACAAGCTAGATAGTTTGTTTAAAGCATCTAATAGCAAATACAAAGATAAGGAACTAGAAAACCAAATCTATCTTTGCCATGATTCCCCTTCCCAAATTGCTTCTTAGATGCTTTTTGTCATTCCTCTCACTAAAAAAAATGCTAAAGTATATAAGCTGATAGATAGAAAATATTAGAAAACAAAATACCACAGTTCTCTCCTTCATTTTTAATAGCTTCTCTGCTTAATGCTTAATGCTCTAAAATCAAGATTATCACTGACAGATGGCAGGCATGCAGCCTGGTGAGAAAAGAAACAGATTTTCTGATATTAACATGGGCATGGACACTGTACACAACAAGAGCAAAATAAGAGTAGTTTTTGCCTGTAAATGTTAAGCCACCAAGCTAAGGGAAGCTGATATTGTGCCTTGCACACCCTGGGCAATGTCCCTGTCATCACTGTTGTATTCAGGAAGGGACAACACCAGAAGATTTATGATCCCTCTGACATACCTTGTGTGATGGCTAAGCTGCATGTGTCTGGCTGAGTTATACTGTGTGCCGATCTATCACAATAGATAATCTCTCATAGGGCTGGGCAAATCCTTCAAAAGAGGTCCTTCAGAACATACGGGACTGCATACAAAGCATCTCTTTCTGAACAGGGTAAGCAAATGTACCTTTTTTTTTTTTTCCCAGGCCCATGCAGCTGTTTCCAAAAGTGTCTCAGGCTGCCCTGGCATGTATGTGTATACACAGATACATTGTTTCTCTGAGGAAAAACCCCTGTCCCATTGACATTTAGGGCAACCTGCCAAGCGTGTATAGCACAATATAAAGATGTAGAGCACTCTATAATGATACATCAAGTTCCTGTGGATGTTTCTATAGTAGTGGCTGCAATAATATCTTGAGAAAAGGTTAGGGTTAAAGCAGAATGCTCTAATTGCAATAGAATTGGATGGACTGGCTGCTTCCCCACATGGAAACGCAAATGCAAATGCTGTCCAGGGGCCAATGCACATGAGAGATTTCCAAGAAAGAAGAGCTGAAAGCTAGTGTGATCATCACAAGCTTTATTAAAGGTAAATATTTACAGAAGTAAATATGCCATGCTCCCTGGGACGGACACCAGGTATGTATGCAATGTTCTACCATGGCTTGTCTGTGCCAGGAGGCAGGTTTGTAAAGCTTTTATACCAACACACTGAGCATTCGTTAATCATGGGTGCCACACAGACTGTCAATTAAAAATGTGTGAGTAACTACCTTTTCAGCCTGTGAAATGTCTTCCCTATGAACTCCTTAGTAAGTCTGCGCCTGGCATTACCCCCAGGTATATTCCCAGGCTGTGGTATGCATCTTCTATTTTTTATACTGAAAGCCCAAGCAGTGGTTAAATACAGCTGGGACACAGACAATGGGAAACAAATGACAATATGTACATCACAGCAACAACACGATGGAAATCATGAGACTTACAGTATATACCTACATCCATCATTAGGATGCAAGTACAAAAGGCTGGTGTATGCATCATGACATCACAATTCAGTTTTGTTATTTTTGCATCACTGTGGTTTGTCTCAGGTGCTTCTGGGCTGCAGTTCAATGATCCTGTGGTGAGCAAAGTTCAGACTGGGAAGGATCTAGGTTTGGGGGCAAAACCATGATTTGTTTACCTGCATTGATAAATATAGGGCTACCAGATCTGGAATACAAAGATACTGTCAGTTCTTCTAAGTAGACCAGACTAGGAAACTAAACTTGTGCAGGCCAGTATTACTTCTATTATAACGATATAGTGACAGAAACTTGCAAGTCTGTATGAACTTCCCCTTTCCTCCCTTTATCTTCATGAGAACTAGAGAGGGTCTTGTCTGAGATGCTTACTCAGTTACAGTTCTGGCCCAGACTCAGATTTCTTTTATCTGACCATTGTCTTGATTGCAGCTCTTCTTCCTGTTCAATTCCGAAATGGATGTCACAAGGAATAAATTCTAATACAGAAGTTTTCAAACTTTGCAATATTGTGGCTCTCTAAAGAGATACATGAATTTGATAACCCCATCTTTATTAAAATTACTGAATTCATTGGGGTTAGGACTGGACTAGAATAAATATACCACTTACTAAAATATATGTAACTTTCATCATACTTTCTTGACTTGGCCTTTTCGCTTACCAAACTAAAACTATCAGTTTGGAAGGTTAGATTTAAAACAGTGAATAAAAATACTTAACTTCATTAACATCTACACTTCTTCAGGACACTTCAAAGAGTACTACCACACTATTACATGTCATGCCTCAAGTCACCAGCCAATGAGAAACCATCCACCAATCACTGTGCTGTCCGATAGGTGGATAATTTTGACAGATTGCTAGATCAATGAATTTAGACATCACTCAAAAGTCATTCCAGTCTTTGCTCCCTGTTTTGCCTGTCCAGACCTACTGTAGGCTTGGTCCAAAAAAAAAAAAAAAGCAAGACTGAAATTTCAGTAGGCAAAGCAGGGATGCTGTCCAAAGTCACTCCAGATATTGTTTCCTTTTTGTCTGTAAAAGCCACTGGAAGCTTGGCCAGACAAAATGGAAACAAGTTTTTGACAGAGTTCTCCCTTTTTCGGTTCAGCTTTTTTTTTTTTTTTTTTTAAGTCTGTGACCACTCAGTTGCAGTACCTGGCAGGGGGAGGTCATGATCAGTTTAGCTAAGCTGACTGTATTTATTTTATTTTCATTTTTATGAGTGTGATAATTGTGTTTCTCTTTTTTTACTGTATATATCCATTTTCTCAATAAATTCCTCTTTGTAGCTAGGGTTTTGGCTTCATTGTTTAACTGAGGAATTATGAAACTATGTGCAAGACTGCACAGGTACATTTTGTTTCAAGACTACCCTGATGTTTGTTAAATTATCCGACTCTGGATTTGTTTCAAGGAGATCTAAAGAACTCTTTTCTTCTAGTGGTGGGTGGAAGCGAGAAGTCCTTGATAGATTATTAAACCTCCCCAATTAAACAGACTAAGGGAGTTTAAGGCTGTTCTGCCTGAATCACGGCAATGATCATATCTATCCTTTCTTCTCTGTAGGACTCTGCCATGAAGCTTTAAATTATCACCCCTTCCAGCTTGTAACATTTGATCAAATCCCTCCTTGAATGTTGCACCTACTTCTGGACCACATACCATCAGCAGGATTCAGACAAACTGACATGCTCAGAAAATGGCCATGAAGATGATCAGGAGACCAGAAACTAAATCCTATGAAGAGAGATTAAAAGATCTGGGAATGGTTTGCCTTGGAAAGAGAAGACTGAGGACAGAATATGATAGCACTTTTCACATACCTAAAAGGATGTCACACCTTGGTCAAAGCTTGGTCTCTCCCATACTAAATAATCTGAAAGCCAGTTATCAAAGGTACCTAAAACAGAATTAAATCACACAGAGAACTCTCTGCAAGCTGGTTGCAGCCATGTTACAGTCTCATTTCTCTACTGCTACTCCTTTAGCCTGTTTTGTGCAAACAAAACTGCCCTGTTATCAACAAGGAATAAATTGAAACCTGGCCTGGATCCTGTGAGCCCAGAACATTATAGATAGCACATTGGATAACTGATTTAAGACACAGGAGGAGGTTTCCAATTGAATGTTAGGAAACATTTCCTAACAGCAACAGAGTTTAACAGTGGAACCAATTACCAGAAAATTGTAGATTCTACTTCATGGATGCATTCAAGCAGAGGTTGGACACCATCTGTTGTTGATGCTTTTTTGCTTTAATTTGGATTCCTAAGTGGATCTGGGGGTTGGATTTAATGGCCTAAATGACTCCTTTCAACTCTATGATTCTATAATTCTATCACTAATGAATGAGCCCTTGAGGGACCAGATGAGAGTGGAGCAAAGAATTTGCACAATAGTACTAAAAAAGAGATGACAGATCTGATGTGCAAAGAGTTCCTTTGAAAGGAGGACATGCTGATTATTTTAATTTGTAGTGACACCAAGTCACACAGCTTCCTAATAAAGTTGTTCCCCCTTTCTCTCATTTGAATCCCCACCATCGTTAAAATACTTTTCAACTTCTATGTTTATAAAGGCAATTTGGCAGGCTTGGTCTCTTTGATGCCTTAATTTCTTTCTCTAACCCCAATATTTTATAAGAGATTAAAACCTCAAAGCTTCCTTCCTTCCTTCCTTCCTTCCTTCCTTCCTTCCTTCCTTCCTTCCTTCCTTCCTTCCTTCCTTCCTTCCTTCCTTCCTTCCTTCCTTCCTTGTGATTGCACTGTATAGATTGGGTGGGTAATTAATATTACCGTCACCAGTTTTGCTTATATTCATTAACAAAATGTTTATGGGGCTATAATGGAGAAAAGAAAAAAATAATATGGGGAAGGGGAAAGTAAATTAATAAGATTTCCATTTTATTTAATTCAGTTTCAGGTTAGAAATAATTTTGTTTATTATAAAAGAAATTCTGATCCAAGACATCATATTGCTTATTCTACATATAGAATTCCATTTTTTTGGCAGTTGAATATTTCTCCAGCACTAGCAATAAGACCACATCTTTCACCATACTGGAGAATAGCCATGTATTAGCTTAAAGTGCAGAAGCCAGGCTAAGTAATTCTGGAAACAGAAGAGGAATTGCCACCACATCGATCCATTCCTTAGCAACCACCAACAGGTGACCATTAAGTTCTACTCAGAATTTCCTTCCTGCAATTGTGTGTATGGTGGCACTTCCTTTTGCAAACTGATTTATTTTTATGGTCCTCATTTCCATACTTATTTCATATTCCTTGAGTTCATTTATTCAATTTTCTACTCTTTTTCAATTCCTCCATTTTAGATTCTTATACTAGAAAAAAGCTGATCTTGTTATAATTAGGACTGCTCAGTATCTGCAGTAAAGTTACATATCTGTCAAAGCCTCATCCTTGACTTTTCTAACCTTGCATATGTCTATATTCCTAAAGAGGGGTGTATTGTCATGTCCAGGGTACAGGGAAAGGAAAAGAAAGGGAAGGGAAGGGAAGGAATTATTCATTCTATAGAGTTGTAAACTAATAAAAGACTTTTGTGTATTGGTCATTTTTAACAATATATCTAGCTGCTAGGGCCATGCAGTGCTTCAGATTCAGTTCCAAAATGATGTTTCAGAACACATGAGGCAAGAAAGTAAGATCTGTCTGCAACACTTTAAAGCAGCTGTGTCTTTTCTTATGTGGCAGATGAGGAGGAGAGTCATGTGACTAGGATTGTTCAAAGAGTTGTACACAGATGCTACATTCCTGCCCCAAGCACTCCGAAGCACATTTTTTTGGAAACTGATGTGCAGCACAGCCTTATTATTTATCCTACATAAACGCCTACTCGATTTCTAAAACAGTAATTAGTTATCCATTTACAGAGTCTTGATAACATAATATATACATAAATTCCTGGCAACATTGGTATATTTACAAATAGGTCATTGGGAATGTTAATGATGAATTTTTTTGTTTGCCTAAAAAGTAAATGCTTTAACAGTCTCAAAAGGAATTTCTCCTCAGTTCATTTATTCATTAACTTTAATCAAAGCATCTGACTTCTATCCGTCTTCCAAACAGCTTTCTTCCTTTTACCTTCTCCAGGCATGTAGCCACTGCCATCATTGTTTAAGATGGCAGGGTGTATATTATATATTTAAAAACAAGCAAAACAAATACATGATACCTTAACTATGATTCAAGAGTCAGAAGGACATTCTCCCCATATTCCAAAAAATGACTGAAATTCTAACTGAATCTCATTTCACCAGTTATGGTCTCACATGCTGTACAGCTTATTACTTACTCATTTATTAGTTCAATTTATAAAGCCACCCTTCTCAAATGTGTGACTCTGGGTGACTTACAAGAATTAAAAACAAGGCAAAAAACAGAATGCAATAGAAAAACATATAAAACCATTTTAAACCATATTAAAAAAAACAACCTCATATAACATAATCTGCAGCCGAGGTATAAAAAACAATCGACAACACTCAACATAACCACTGTACAGGTGCTGTATAGCCATATGGGCAGCCATAGTATACTTACCGTCATGCAGAGGTTTCTGTGACATACAGAAAAATCAGATACAGCTTTGATTGCATTGTCACATCTGCCACTTCAACTTTTTTTTACCATACTTTGTGGGCACCCCTGCCCCCATGCATTCCTCCCCTTCTTCTCATTATCATGCTAATGAAAGGAAATGCTTAGAGGCAATCCAGTCAGCAAAACAGCTGAGGTCCCACATACGCTAAGCTTTAATGTGGGTTGTTTGCTTTTGGCTCAGCGTGTAACTCTCTACATCTGCTCCAGTGGTTTGGGGTGACATGTTATAAAACTATTGTGATTTATAAACCATGGTTTGTGGCTCAGTAGATAACTTGCATACATGTTTTCATGTATAGGTAAAGGTAAAGGTTTCCCTTGACATTAAGTCCAGTCGTGTCCAACTCTAGGGGGCGGTGCTCATCTCCGTTTCAAAGCCGAAGAGCCGGCGTTTGTCCATAGACGCTTCTGTGGTCATGTGGCCAGCATGACTAAATGGAACGCCGTTACCTGCCCGCCGAAGCGGTACCTATTAATCTATTCACATTTGCATGTTTTCGAACTGCTAGGTAGGCAGGAGCGGGGACTAGCAACGGGAGCTCACCCCGTCACGCGGATTCGAACCTCCAACCTTCCAGTTAGCAAGCTCAGCAGCTTAGCGGTTTAACCCGCAGCACCACCATGTCCCGTTTTTATGTATAGAAACAGAAAAAAAATAAAACCTAAATGATATCTAAGTACGAATCAGATAAACTTCTCCTTAAAGCAATATAGATGTTCAGTTAGTTAAACTCTATTTGAATAATGAGAAAATACTTCTGGTCGCTAATACATAGTGTATATCAAGCAACCTCTTGTGTAACATATAGAAATGACAAAATGCATATAGATAGCTGTTGAGACCTACACGCTCAATTTTAATACATCCATGCCAAGAAATATGATTGCACCAATTGAAATATAACGTTCAGCTATCACATTCAACTATTTAGTACTCATGCTAATGCACATTTTGCCCATTTCATTATGCAATACCCGAAAAGTATGGGATCTTTCAAACATCTGGCAAGGAAAAATAAGAAGTAATTATAAAATGATCTATGACATTTCCACTCCATCTGCTAGGAGTGAGTGAATCATAGCAATGACATTTCCTCATTTGGAGCAGAAAAGGGTCACAACCAAATAAGTACATGCTTTGCTGGCTAGAACAAACTAGTACAGAGAAATTCTGTGTGTGAGTGTGTTTCTGTGGTGCAATGCTTCAGATGCAAGGCAAAACCAGAGGTACAAATGTAGGTCTTGTCTCCACAAAGCAGCTACACCATCCTGGAAAAGAAGAGTTTGATTTGAGGCAGACAGGTGCTATGTTTGTGCCTCCACCCCCTCTGAAACACTTTTTTTGCTTTCAGATCCAAAGTGCTGCCAGTTATTTCTACCAATAAAACTAAAGACACCAAAATCAGAAGTAGTTTTTTCTCCTGCTTGCTGTACTGAAACTTCCAACAGAATTAACTTCAGTGGTTCTGCAAGAATTACAACATACTGTATCTAGGCAGGCCAAAATAACAGAGTAACAACACTAGATCACAGGCCTGTGTAATCAATTAATAATAACTCTATACATTACTCTGTACTCCCAACGTGTGTGTGTGTGTTTGTGTGAATGTTTGTGAGTGTGTGTATTCAGTAATAGGTTAGGCCATATTCAGCCCAGCTTTGTGTTTTTAAAAAAAACTTAAATAAATCTTTTGAGATGAGTCCACAAAATGTAATCGTCTACTCATAATTTTAGTAGTTAATTGGTTAATAGTCATCCTGAAGGTCCTTAAAGTCTGAAACTACACAATAATCCTGGTAGCAAAGCAATGATTTTTCAACCAGGTGCCTCAACTCCCTCTTCTTGTACTCATTCCCTGCCTGGTTGTTGTTGTTTTCATTTCCGTAAGAATCTGGATGCCTGTTGGATTAGAGAAACCTTTGCTTTGACTCAGCAGATGTTTATGTTCATATTGTTTTGCTAAACTTAGAATGGAGTTTAACTTTAGACTCTCGGTTCATTTCTGGGCCCTTTTCAAGCTGTCCTCTTCACAGCTTGGCTTCCCACTGCCTTACATTCATCTCTGCAGGCCTTGCTTCAAGAGCCGTTCCATACTGATGTATGGTAGGCAACCTGATTGACGGCTTTCATCAAAATAAGAAAAGCAGATTCCTATTGTTGTGACCTAAGCTCCACCCTCTTCATTCACATGTGCAGTGTCACAACACTAATACAAAAGGGTGAAGCTTGCTTCACAGTGGTGTGATGTTCCTTTTGTCATTTGCCCTTCTTGCCCCCTGTGAATACAGGTGGTGGATGGCTACTCAAGGCAGGGATTTTTAATCCCAACTTTGAAATGCCCTGACCAGAATACATTTGTCCTCTAGTCACTTGTCTTATCTATACAAAAGAGCTTTTATTTTATAACTAAAAATATTCAAGATATTTTAATTCATTTAAAAATATATATTTACTGTAATAGGGTGTGCAATGAATAAATATTGTCTTTACTATACTTGCTGTTTCCATTGTTCTGTGACCATTTTAACTGCTGAAATTAATTTAGACATTTTAAAGTTCATTTGCATTAGTCTTTTTTTCTGCTCTTTTTAGGATAGTGGGTGGGTAGGCGGGTGGATGAATGGATACATACGTACTAAATCCCAGCCTGAAACCTGACTGAAACAGATCTAGATAATCCATTTCCTCAGGGGTCTCATCAACTGCAGACTGGCCACCTTCTCAACAACCTTCCCCAGAAAGAGAAGGTTGGAGAATAGATGATAGTTATTGAAAACTGTTGGGTCCAAGAATGGCATCTTGAGGAGGGTGCATGCCACCATCTCTTTCAAGCAGGAAGTACCACCTGCTCCATCAAGGAGGCTGACAGCATAATATTTTTTTTGTTAATGACCCAAATGATCAGTTTTAAATGTCACCAAGTAGCATGTGAAGGAAAAATACCTCTTCTAGGTATTAATTGCTTTTTTCAGATGCTATGGAAGGGCTAACCAAATACTGTATATGATAATTGTGGGGTGTCATGACAACAGAAGACTCACTACATGGGTTTTTTTAGGATTGTGTAGACATGGTCTGGGGGTTTCATGCATCTAAAGAAGACACATTCATTGAAGTGGCTTCCTCGTCCTCCAGCATGACCTTTCTAATCATTTCATAATATCTAAACTCCCAACCAAATACATCAGGCTGCATAATCCTAAGAGATTATAACACAAAAATCTACTAATCTTTCAAAATACTAGGAGAGATATTTTTTCCTCAATTAATATACATGCTACTTGGTGACATTTAAAAATGATCATGCAGGTCATTAACACAAAATCATTGTCCAATTTGGACTGAAGGAGAAAATGTCACAATTTGGAATTATAGAGCTGGCACCACCCAGAGCTGAAGGTTGTTAAATATAATGTCATATTTAAAGTGATATAAAATTTAATGACATCGGAATATAAATTACAATCCATGAGCAACTGTTCCAGCTCAGGCAAGGGCATCCACAGTAGGACTAGGGGAAACAAATGATGACACATGCATGATAATGCATCACACATTTGGTGACTTTCATCACTTGTTTCAGATGTCAAGATACTAGTAGGTAATTGTGGTATTTGGGTGATGATGTCATGTGTCATCATTCTGTAATCATCAGTCTGCCGAGCCCAGAGTTTCCTACAGTTCAGCTATTAAATCTCAGGATGCATCATCTGTTTTTTTCTTTCATGAATAGTTTGCAAATATATTTGACTCAAATTATTATTCTGCTCTTTTGAATAAAGTACAAATCATAAATATAATCTTTTCAACTGTATACTTATTTCCTTTTGACTTGTAGAGTGATGAAAGACTGAAAGCATTCATACTTTCCTGTAGATACTGGAACAGGGACAAAAAAGCAAAGAGTTTCAGCCTGTTGACCTGAGGAAGCAGACAGGGTCTTCAATGCTATTACTGTGGCCACCTGCACATTAGATCCATGTCTCTCCTGATTGGTCAAGGCCACCACAAGGAAGTGAAGTGTAGGTGAGTCCACACAGTGATAAATTCATCCCTGAGGGATAGCGTGGTTCTGTCTGCACTTAAAAAGGTAGTAGCCCAACTCCTCCTCAAGAAGTCATCACTGGATCCAGTGATGTTGGATAATTTCTGACTCATCTTCACACTTCAATTTTTGGGGAAGTTTGTTGAAAAAGTGATCTGTCTAGTACTTCAGAGGTCTCTGGAGGAAGCTAATTACAGATCTTTTTCAGTCAGTTTTCAACCCTGGGCACAGTTCTGAAATGGGATTGATCATGCTTGTGGATGACCTATGCAGGACTGGGATAAGGTCCTGGATTTTGTGGATATATGGGAGGGGGCCTATTAGCCAGAGTTGCAGAGTGCTTGTGGCAGAAGCATCTCTGAAATTCTGTGGGCCTCTAGGTGTGACATTCCTTTGTATGGATATGGTAGGAGAGTCTTTGGGCTTGGGCATGGGCCAGGATGGGAGGGGTTGGGTTGGGGCAGGGTGCAACAGTAGGTCATAACATCATGGTATTGATGGGGAGGGGAAGATATGATGGGAGATGGGGGCAGGTTGCTCTCAGAGAATACACCACAGATATTTTAATTTTATGTATTTAGTAAATTTATATAGCTCCCATCTCACTAAACATGACTCTGGGTAGTGTACAACCAACCAACCAATTAAAATAAAACATGACAACCATTAAAAAAAGGAACATAAATAAAAACCAAGATTTCAGGAGAATAAACAACATCCTAAGCACAATACAACCACTTCACAGGCTTCTCATGGAATCCCTAAGGTTGTTGGAAAAACCGCATATTAAGGGCTTTCTGGAAGGCTGGAAAAGATGTGGTTCCAGTGGTTTGTTTCAAGGCCCCAGGCTTTCAGATGCTGCTGCTTAATGCCAGGTCAGTCTATAGTAAGGCTATTCTCAGAAGATGACAACCCCACCTCCTAGCTGATCACTCACCAGTTGGTTCCAAAATTCTGTTTTGAGGTCTTCCGGCTGTGACCAGACATCTGGAGAGCACATAGGGCAATTCCTAGGGTTCTCCTTGGTCCAGAGAACACTTCTGGGCTCTAAGGAAACCTGTCTGAGACCAAAAAAACAAGCTGCACTGACCGGTCTACTGCAGAGATTGTGAAAGGTGAAGCTCAAGGAGCCATTCCCTCCCGGAAGTCCTGTATGTTAGGTTGGGCTTTAGGGTTCAGTTGGGACTATAGCTATTGTACCAGTCTTCCTGCTGTATAGAATCCTCCCTGCCTGAACTCCTTGACTTTGTGGCCAGGTTGGTGATAGAGTTCCCTAGGCCTATGATCTTGGCGCACCCTCTCTGGATGTGGGGTCAAATGCAACTCAGGAGTTCATGGCCCCAGTGACATCCATGGGCCTGTCCCATGTCATCCAGGATCTGAAGCTTAACAGCAGTCATACACCTGACCTGGTTTTTCTGCCTGAGCAGTGGCAAGGTGATCTGGTTTAGAAGGAGATTTTGGTTTCTCCTCTGTCATGGTCAGACTACTTTCTGGTAACCCTACAGTTCTCTAGCACCACCCCTCACTGCAGGGAGGCTGAACTTATTAGATCAGTCTACCCCATGCAATTAATGGACCAGACTGAGTTCCAGAAGGAACTTGGGGTTGTTCTGGAGGGCCTGCTGCTCAATCCTATCAAAGCCCTGGGAGCTGCCTGAGAGCCACTTGAATGAGAGGGTGGCTGGGGCTTTGGATTGGATTGTGCCTGAGCAGTCTTTCCTCTTCTGGGGAACCCAGAACATCCATGGTATATGGAGGAACTAAGGGAGATGAAATGGAAGAAGAGATGCCTACAGCATTGCTAGAGAGCAACAGGGAGTAATCAAATACAAGCCAGAGCCACTCTTAGGGCCTATCTCAAGGTAGTAAAGGCAATAAAACATTACATCTGTGGATAGTCATCCAGCGGCCCTGTTCTGGGTGACCTGATCACTCCATGGTGGGAGTGGCTCTGTAGTTCACCAACAGGTTCACTGTGAAGAATATGCTAGGCATCTAGTGGATGAAGTCGATCGGATCTGCTCTATGTTGGACTCCAGCCTTGATGCAGGTCCTATGGAGGCTCCTGCAGCCAGGTCTGGATTATCTGGAGAGAGGTTGATCCTGTTGGGGCTGAGGAAGTGGACAGGGTCCTCAGGGCTATTAGTTTGACCACCTCTGTATTAGATCTATGCCCTTCCTGGCTGGTCAAGGTCACCTGGGAGAGGATGTGTGGTTGGGTTCTGGCAGTGGTTAATTTTTGAGAGATGAGGTGGTCCCACTACCTCTTAAGGAGGCAGTAGTTTGTCCCTTCCTCAAGAAGCCATTGCTAGACCCCACTGACCTGGAAAATTTCCATCCAGTTTCCAACCTGCCCTTTTTAGGGAAAGTTGTAGAGAAGGTGATCATGCTGTAGCTTCAGAGGGCCCTGAAGAAGCGGATTATCTGGATCACTAAGAGTCAGGATTCAGGCCTGGGTATCAGACAGATGAAATTGATTGCACTCTTGGATGACCTTTGGTGGGAGTGGGATGGGGATGCTGCATCCATACTTGCTCTTTTTGACCTCTCAGCAGCTTTTGATACCATTGATCCTGGTACACTTCTGAGGTGGCTGCTGGAGCTGGGGGTGGGCAGCACAGTGTCATGCTGGTTCTTCTCCTTCCTCCAGGGTCAATTCCAGTTGGTGTTGACAGGAAGTCCAGCCCATGGCCCTTCTTTTGTAGGGTGCTGCAGGGCTTGCTACTTTCTCCCCTCTTGTTTACATCTACATGAAGCTGCTGGGTGAGATCATCTGATGGTTTTGGGGTGAGGTATCATCAGTATGCTGATGATACTAAGCTTTACATCTCCACCCCAGGCTGCCTGAGTAATGCTGTGGAGGTTCCGTCTCAGTGCTTGGAGGCTATGGGGGCCTGGATAGGGTGCAACAGGCTTTAGCTCAACCTAAGCAAGGTTGAGTGGCTTTGGATTTTTGGACTCCTGTTTATGGGGACCTTCCATCTTTGGCTCTGAATGGGGTGGTACTGCCGCAGACAGACCCAGTGCACAATCTGGGGTTCCTCCTGGACTCACAGCTCCTCCTTGAGGAGCAGGTGGCAGCTGTGGCTATGAGGACTTTTTGTGCAGCTTCAGGGTGTGTATCAGTTGCACCCAATCCTGGACCAGGGGGCAGGGGCAGCTCACAGTCACTCATGTCCTTGTGACCTCCAGATTGGACTATTGCAACAAACTCTACATGGGGCTGCCTTTGAAGAGCATTTGGAAGCTTCAGCTGGTGCATAATGTGGCAGTGTGGGCAGTTAATGGTGTTGATTTTTTGGTGCATATGACACTACTACTCTGTGAGCTGCATTGGCTTCTAATGTACTTCTGGGTGCAATTCAAGATGCCAGTAGTTATCTTTAAAGCTCCTTCATGGCTCGGTTCTGGGCTACTTAAAGGCCCATCTCTCCCCAATTGTTTCCAACTGTCCCACCCAGTCTGACAGGAGGGACATGCTTCAGATGCCATTGGCTAAGAAATGTCAGCTGGCTTTTCCTGCCATGGCACCTGCCCTGTGGAGCATCATTCTACCTAAGATTATGTTAGTCTTGACCCTGCTGGCCTTTTGCAAGGCCCCAGAAATGAGATAGAGTCCATCTCTTGGTTCTGTTGACAGTTATTTTATGACTATCAACAAAGTCGTAAAATAATGTAACAGCCGCTATGTGTTTTATTTTATATTATGTATTTTATTTGCTTTTTAATCTATTTTATTGTAAGCTACCCAGACTCACGTATGTGACATGGGTGGCTAAATAACAACAACAACAACAACAACAAAAGTCAATTGCAAAAGGCAGCTTTACTTGGAACAGCTTACATCCTGCAATGATACCTTAATATTATTAAATAACAACATCTGCCTATCCCAGGTCCTTGGGAAGGACTTGATAGGTGGACAAAAATGTCAAATCCAGTCTAAACATCTGGCTTACAGAGAGGTGCCTTCTCTGTCACCATGCCTGCCTTTGGAACCGCATTCTCTCCAAGGTTCAGATGGTCCCAACCCCACCTGCCTTTTGGAAGGCTCTCAAGACTTGACCTTTTTTCCAGGCATTGGACCAGGAGGTTCTGTGCCCATCTTGAGTTTGTTTATTATTTTTGGTTGGATGAAGTTGCCTCTTGCAAAATAGGTTTTATTCTCCTTTAATGGGTTTTGGTCATTATATGCTGTTTTTATTTGTGTATGCCACTGAGTTGCATGTCAGTTGGGCAGTTATATAAATCATTTTAATGAGTAAATAAAGTGTTGAAATTTATTTTCTTTCTAGCCAAACTGTTGGAGATTAGAGGTACTATAAAAATAATGTATCAGCTTATAGAAGGTGGACGATCCTTTGTGTATAAAATAATGGGCAGAAACCAACTTCTTTTCTATAAAGAGTCTAAGTGTTAAATTTTCATGCACTTTGTGACTTCAAAGTATATATTGTAAATAATATTTTGTACATACATACATACACATCTACACACACACACACACACACACTCCTGTATGTTTTCCTTCCATTTAGTTTATTCATATCTGCACATATACAGACAAATATATAGTTTATTTTCTATTATATGTAATGCAAGTGCTAAAAATATCCCAGGAAACAAGACTAAATAAATAAATAAATAAATATCTGTAGCATATATTGGCTAGAGGTGAGCAGAGAATTTTGCTACATGATGGTAATGATGATGATACTTCTGTTTGTTTTGTTTTGCCTTATTTGTTGCTTAATTCAGCAAAGTAAAAACTCAAGCAGTGCATTATTACTACAAAGAAGGCTAAAAGATCTGAGATGTTTTTCAAACTAGTAACACCAATTGGAGAATGTTCCCCACCCTCCATGGATGAAGAGACAGTTAATAGCTAGCTGGTCTTCTCAGCAGGACAAAAATTAAGGTGGGTGGGAGGAGCTGACATCTTCCTGGTATAGTATCATATTGCAGATAAATTGTTTTCAGCACTAGCACTATTATTTTTTTTTACCTTGGTAGGCAAAATCCAGAATCTATCCCTAATAAAAACCTTATCATGGAAGGAAAACACACACACAATTTCAGTTCTTTTCTAAGAATGTTTCATTCCTATTTTGTGAAAAGCAATATATGAAAATAAGAACAGTGAAATATAAAATATTTACACTGCATGGGAGATCTTGATGCCTTACTTTATCTTTTTACCTATAAATCAGTATGAAGCAATCTTGCCACAGCATTAACTGCCATCCTGTGAGTTAAGAGTTGATTGAATATTACTTTTGAGAGGTGAAATATCTTTTTGGTAAATGTAAGTAATGCCTTTGAACATTTAACATAACTGGATATGACTAACTCATAAATTACTCAAATGTAGTTTCTTTTTCTCTGAATGCTTTGTAGGCCTGTAAAGGCATTAGAGAGGATTCTGAAAGCAAAGGGAAAAATCAAAGAGCTATCATCAATTTGCATTTTTCTAAATTAGTAAATGATCAGGATACTAACATATACTCATATTGCTTTCCAAAATGTTATATGTGGAGAAGAATATAAAAATCTTTAGGGCAATAGTGCTCAAGGAGAAGCCTGAATTCCTGGGCCCATGTTTAGTGATACTAATAGTGATACAATTTCCTATTACTTTACATAATTCATTGTATTGTTATTTTTCTTCAGTTCCAAAGAGCTCAAGGCAAATTATGTAGCTTTCTTCTTCCTTATTTTATCCTCCCTGGATATTTTTATGTCTTATTCTTTCTTTTTTTTTCTCCAGAAATATTCCATAATGGATTCTAATGTTTCAGATACCACAAAATAGCAATAAGTGGGTGGATGACATGATGGCTTCCACATTTTATCAAGGAATGCCTTGTGGCTAGGCACATTATTTCTTTCTTTCACAGATTCTGTTTTTGGGTAAGAACTCAAGGTGGCTTGCATAGGGCCTTCCCTAATTTGATTCCTCAACAAATTTGGGTGGCACACTGGCCTGATAAACAAGAAAAAGAGAGAATGATCAGTCCAAACTAATTCAGATCTGAAACCCACCCACCAACCCCCCATATATTCCATTCTTATGCTTGTTCTTAGCTTGGTTGACAGTGTAAGACATCATGCAAATAATATGGTAGTCATGCAAGAAGAATAATGTAAACTCCCAGAACTTAGAAATTCTAAGTCAATGTAGTTATACTAGGTATATAGGGATATATCTTAAGTGGATTGGAAGATATGAATGAGCTTCTGGTTCTAGATCAGGTTTACTGGTTGGGAGTGGCAAATGCATACTATATATGGTATTTCAGGGAGAAATTCCAAAAGGGTTTCCTTTCAGCAAAAAATGCGCAAAGGAAAGTAGTAAATATATCAGTTCAGAAATCAACATAATGAGAAGACAGGACACCCTGGAGAAGATGCTGATGGTAGGGAGAGTGGAAGGCAAAAGGAAGAGGGGCCGACCAAGGGCAAGATGGATGGATGATATTCTAGAGGTGACGGACTCGTCCCTGGGGGAGCTGGGGGTGTTGACGACCGACAGGAAGCTCTGGCGTGGGCTGGTCCATGAAGTCACGAAGAGTCGGAAGCGACTAAACGAATAAACAACAACAACAGAAATCAAAATCTAGACCAGTTCATGTTCTAGTTAAGATTTCAGAGTCAAACACAAAAGAGCAAAGGTTTCCAGAACATACCACTTCCTACAGTTGGCATTAGTTTCAAGACCCAAATGGGCTTTCAACAATGGAGCACAACATTCTGATATCAAAAATGTTCAGCCTGAAATGTTTTGTCCACCACTGTGTATTCTGTGAAGTTCTTATAACTGGATACCCTTAAATAGCTTACGCAGTTGGGAACTTGGAATATGAACTACAATGGGACTTCTCTGTGGGCTATCTGAGGATTTCAGCTGTTCTCTGAAGTCTTAAAGAGAACAGCCATAGGATCCTCTATAGAGTTCATTACGCAGTCCAGTACTTGGACAAAAACAGACAAATTTTAATAGCTGCTGCAGCACACTGAAAAGTCACTTGCAAAAATGTCCACAGGAAAGAAGCCATGCTGATTTCCATATGAGCAAAGATCGTGACAATGTAGAGTTCCAGCTAATATGGAAACCAATGTATTTAAAACCATTCACAAAAAATGTTTTGCAATTGCAGATGTTACTGCTCCATACACAAGAAATGTGAATAGAGACTTACCTGAAGTGCTCTGGATATTAAAAGCCTGAATGGGGCTAGTATCACAGAAATGGAGAACTCCTTCTAGGAATGAAAAACTGGGATCAGTGCAATGTTATAGTAATAATAATAGTTTATTAAAATTTTATGTATCCCAACTCCCAGCAACTCTGTTATTTTCTCTGATGCCATCAAAAGTAGACTGAAGTAGTTTATTTCCCAACCACCGAGCAATACCTGATTCCATGTGGTTCTGATCATTGGAACAATCTAGTTTGGAACAAACCCAAATTAGTACATACTTTAAAGTAATCCTGATTTGTCTGTTTCTCCAAATAAATATTCTTTAGTTTAGAATCCCTCTGGTGAGAGGAGATAGGTGGTGACAAATCTGATAAACAAATAAATAAAATAAACAAGCAACTAGCTAAGCATTTACAAAAATGAAAAATACTTTTGATAGTCATAATGCACTAAGAATAAGTGACTAGATATCAGTCTTAATGGAGAGAAAATGTAGGTTTAGATTAAAACATATAGAAGAACATATGCTTATACGTCTTTGAACATATTCTTATACATCTTTGGTATAAACAAGTCTGTCTTCTTTTCTGGGTCATGATCCACAGACTCCTGAAGACAATGAAAGTATATATAGAAGCACCATAGCCTGTGCATGGAATACACATTAGTATAAGTAACAGAACAACTGTGGGTAGGAATTTAGCTTATCTATAATTTAACTGAACAGGCAGAGGTAGAAAGAAGATTTTGCAGGTGTCTAGGCCAGATATTCTCATTATCTGTTTCTCTGTAATTACATGATGAAAATAAAATTGTATATCAATGATAAATGTTATGGACAATATGTTTAATCAGATGCAATCAAAACCGACTCTACTCTGAAAAAAAGTAATGTGCATGAGCCAACATCATTATAGATAACTGGAAGTAAGTGTCCACATGAAACAGGTAATACATAATTTAGTTACACACTTTAATTGCTTCTAGATATCTAAGCATCTACAGGAAGTAAATTACATATCCATACCCTAATTGTTAACTCTTTGCCCCCTTCTCTTAGAGAGTTAGATAAGGTGATTACAGCTTCATTTTTACCCGCAATTTCAACAGCAGATTTTTAACTAGATCTTCAAGCTCCTCTCTTCTCCGTTCACCGGGGCAACAGAGTGATCTAACTTTAGCTCAGAATTGCAGATTGGTTATTAAGTAACCTGAGCATATATTACTTATCTGTCTTGAAGATTGACCCTGAAGACCCTTCACTAATATAGCACTTCACTTCTGTTTAGCAATCAATTCCTAGAAGACATTTGCTAAACCCAGAAATCATCTCATTCTCAATCCTTGTAAAGTGGCATATAAGGAAAGATAGGAGATGCTCACATTGCCTATATCATGAGACCCTCCAAGTGTGGAGTAGTGCTTTCTGTTGTCACTGTAGTAAAGGTAAAGGTTTCCCTTGACGTAAAGTCCAGTCGAATCCGACTCTAGGGGGCGGTGCTCATCTCCGTTTCTAAGCCTTGGAGCCGGCGTTGTCATAGACACTTCCGGGTCATGTGGCCAGCATGATGACTCGGAACGCCGTTATCTTCCCGCCGAAGCGGTACCTATTGATCTACTCACATTTGCATGTTTTCGAACTGCTAGGTGAGCAGGAGCTGAGATTAACAACAACATTAGTCAAACTTAACTTCTACACTGTAATCTGCAGTGTCCAATTACTCCCATATTGCCTCTAAGAATTGTCTCTACCTACAAAAAGACTTCGTACCATGCTAGACAGAAGTTAAAAGCTTTTGATCTCTCTTTTCATACAGGCTGTGTTTGACTTCAGGGGCTCAAGTGTAAGATATAGATCTTCTTTCCTCCTTAGAAGGTGAGGAACAACATCACCACTGAATGAAAATCTTCCTTTATAATGAATAACAAAAACAATTGTATTATGGGGCAATTTTGTTAAGCCAATCTGATGCCACTTAAATCTTACCTTTTTATTGTTATTTGACAGGAATATGAGAGATATAAGGAAAAAATGAATATTTGCAACAGAATTGCAGTGATTGTATATGCTGTTTTATATCAATATACTCTGCTGGAAGTATCCAGTTGATAATCACAGCAGTGAAGAAGCTGAGCCCAGCAGTGTAGAAGGAAACCTGTGATTATAGTATCATATCAGATTCCATATCAGAAAGGATTCCTGGAGATGTACCAGTGAGAGCCACAAATTTTCCAAGTTCTCCCATAGAATCATCACAGCTTTGAGCCACATGTAACAATAAATGCTCAGAATAAACAAAATTTAGTTGAGATCACAAACAATTAATATCAGCCCACCCTAAAGTGCCATTATTTCCACCTCCTACACTGGGTTACTCGTTTAGATCACTGTTACAGTATATTGATAAATAAACTGACATCAGTTTGGAGAACAAGGATGTTAACTTACCTATATTTGCTATTCTTTGACTTGGGGTATTCATAGCTATTACTTTACAGCAGAACAGAAGCAAAGAGAACACTGTTGAATTCTGATCATCCACACTGAGGTGGTATGGAGCATCTAAATCATATTAAGCATATAGAAATGTGTTGTGTGGTATGGCTTTTAGTAGCAGTAGTGTAAATGCATAACCTAACACCCAGTACTGCAACCCCAGAGTAGAGACAGTTAGCATAACTCAGACGCTTGCCTTTACATGTGTAGATTTAGGTAATAGGGGAGTACAGTATAAACACCAATATTTATGGTACATGTTGATCATCAGGAAGGATACTACAAGTGTGAAAAACAACAGTAAGGTCGATCTAATAGCTTACCAAAGTATTCCAGAGGAAAGGCCACTGAGTGATTATATTGCCCCTTTTATCCTGCTGTTACTATCTGTGTCAATGTTATTGCCAATACACATACAATGTGGAGGATGGGCTTGCTTGGGGCTCTCTCCTGCAGTCTACTGGCAGGGAGCCAGTGACTCACTGTAAGTATTTCTAATATAGTATACTTTGTTGCTTCTGGGTCCAAATGTTTTGCTTTTGCTTTTAGTTAAGTGTTTTCCTCATAACAAAACCTTCCTGGGCAGCATGAATCACATCACTTCCTGAACAAGGAAGGAGAGAGATTTTAAAAATTGTGGAATCCTTTTGTACACATTTGATGACCATAGTTGACTAATATCAAGGGCAATTTTGCATTGCTTGCTCTTAAAATTGTAAAAAAAAGTAAATTTCAAAGAATTTGAGCTAATTAGATTTATATATGTACCTATAAGACCACAAGTTTATGTTCATATGCAGTTCTGGATTTAGCACAGAAGGAGCATCTTTGTCAGAAAACTATTTGTGATGCTTTTATCTATGAAGAGGCATCCAACCAAAGTACAGGTCAATATGGTCTCTATAATCCTGACAAAGATTCCCTGGGTTACTAAGCCCATGCAAATGAAATCCACTGTTCCAAAGCATGCTGTTAGAAAAGTAAGATGAGCAAAGTTGTTCCACAGCATTGCCATATATCTCCATTTCATTTTAGAAATGCAAATGGACTGTCATACCACAGTTTTTAAAAGCTTATTTCCTTTGCCTTTGGTGTCCTGCAACTGAAGACCATGTGATCTTCCCCTTTTGGATATGGAACATATAGTCTAAATAAAAAGTTCAACTATATTCTTAGGCTTCATTTTTTCTGTCTATAATATCCTAATTTGCATTCCATCCACAGTGTCCTCAGTTCATATCTAGTGGACATTGGTCTGCATCAATCTTATTCAAGTGAAAACTAATGGTCCTAAATTAAATGAGTTTTTTGATCTAAGTTCAGTCTCCAGTGAACAGTGGTTCTTATCAGAACAGCACTACACATAAATCATCATAATTCATTGGTAAAAGTCCTGCTAGACTCTAAGAGAGCATACTGATTCAATATAAGGACTTAGTGAATTTCTTTCTTTTTCTTTGGTTTGTCCAAGAAAAAAAGATGTATCTCATCTGACATACTGAAAATGGTATATTACCCTGACACACAAACAATTATTGTTTTAAGAATAAACAAAACAAAATGTGCCAAAGCACAGGTTAGCTACAGTAAAATATTCCTGAATGGTACATACAATTCTTCTCACATATGCATGTTTATTCTTTTCATCATGCCCAATTCTCACCAGACAATCAGTTGACACTACTACTATCAGTCCCCTGAGGGCTACATTCAGCTGTAACATTTATAGTCAAATTGTTCATCTATTTTCAACTTACATATTAAGACTTAAAATCCTAATGAAAGATCTAATTTCTATTGATTCCTCCTTAATAGAACTTGATGTGCACAATTGTGCTTTATGGAAGACTTTTTCCCCCAAATATCTATGTGTAAATATACCTGATTATTTCAGTAGGACTCTAGGCACAACACTGTATTTCTTCAACCCAGTACCAAGCAGAAGTGTGGCCGGTGAGTTTAGGATGGCAGCTTCACTAGTTAAGCCTTTAAATTGTTTTATTTTTTTTATTAGCAATATTTTAAAAAGAAAAGAAAAGGGGGGGGGAGTTCAAGAAGGAAAAGGAATCTTATTGCTTTCAGTGTCTCAAAAGGGGTATCAACCTATTTCTCCTTATGTTGTCCATGTCTGAGTAAAGCAATTTTTCTCATCATTTATTATCAAGAAATGACACCCAGCTCAAAGGAAATACTTTACAAGGAAGATGGGTTTTTTGGCGGGGTGGGGAGGTCCATCTGACATTTTCCATGTAACTTAAGTTAAATTGTATTGTTAATAGCAGACGACTGAATTTGTCATATCGAAGTGATGAGAAAGGTCTATTCTATGTTCCGTGAAATGTTAAGGTATCATGGCAACACAAAGTTTGAGAATGCCTGTCTTATTGGTGTTGTGATTTGCCAGTTTCTAAACTTTGTTGAAATAATGTAGTTTTTGAGATGAATTGGTATCCCCTGATTAATAGCTACAGTACTTTGATATTTCTCATTTTGAAGGTCGAACTTGATGAATTATTATTGGATCAGGTTGTTACCTAATTTATACATCATCCCTGACAGAGACACAAACTGTTTGATTTAGTGTCTCCATACAGAGTTATTAATTAAAAGGGATATCTTAAAATCTCAAGGAATTACAAATTATGAAATGTTATGATTATAAATATTATAGCTAAAATGACAAGTGGAGAATATCAAACAATGATGCAATTAAAAATTATTACAACCATTATCAAATCATTTAATTCTTAAATAAGTAGCCAATTTGAATTATTCCTTCCTTGCCTTTATTTTGGTGAATTTAATAGTAAAATTAGTAAAAGAGATTTGTACAGCATTCTTATCTTCTGGGAGTTTTGTCCAATGTGGTGACTTCCAGATGTGCAGTGCTCAAATGTTTATAATTGCCAGTCAGCATGGATCCTGGCCATGAAATATGGGAATTGAAATTCAGTATATCTGGTGGAGCTCAAGTTCAGAGTCTTCCTAGAGCATACCTGATCAAAAGAGACCTTTCTAATTAGGAGTTTCAGGTTCGTCTTCGTAACAAGACTCTGTCTCATCTCCATCAGCCTTGTATTCACAAAAAAAAAAATCCCACTGCATGCGAATATCTATATAGGCAGGCTTATGTAAGAGTGTAATTTGATAATTTAGATTTCAATTATGTACAGTTTCAAAGGTTAAAAACAATGCTTTAAACCGAATTTGGAGCAAATGAAGTTGTTCCTGCTGTGAAATAAAATGCTCCCTTCGTGAAATTCAGTTAATTTTAATGTCATAAATTAGAGGACAAATAGGTTATGATAATAATATAAAATTATTCGATTAGCTGATAACAGAGTGGAACTACTAGGGGAAAAATCCATCCCCTTTACCAGCCCCCTGCATGTTCTTTAGATTATGATCGTTCCAATGGCAATATTTCTGTAAAGCATTTATAAAAGCTTCAGCAATAATACCCTATACAACAGAACATTGATGCTGGTTTTCAATAACTGTTGTTTGGAAGAATGGAGAAAATGTAGCTATTGTCTGGTTGGCTCAGATTCGTTCATCAACTGACATACTGTATAATAGAGCATATTATGGTGAATTATAGCCCCTATACACACAGACATTTACACATATCTGTTAAATGCCATCCCCCTAGCTGCAAAAGACTGCAGGGAGTCTCTGTCCTGTATTAAGTAGTGTGGATATCCTGTAGTTCATGTGGCACTTTTCTCCACATGAATACCATATGCTTACAATAGAATCTGCTGAAAGCTAATAAGCCTTCATTTATGCTAACCACTGAAAGGAAGATTACCTTTCAAAAAATGAGGAATGAGAGTTCAAGAGTAGCAAGATTGGGAATGTAATTGCCAAGTCCAGATTTGGTACAGTGCATGGCTAGGCCACTGCATGGAGCTTGGGGAGTGGTAATTAAAAATGAATCTCACCTCAGCTATGATCCCACTCAGCCACTTAAGGAACTCTACTGTCCTAATGCTTTTGCCACTGAAACAGCAACAGAAAAGGCCTACTACTATTGATCTAAAAGGTAAAGGTAAAGGTTTCCCTTGACGTAAAGTCCAGTCATGTCCGACTCTAGGGGGCGGTGCTCATCTCCGTTTCTAAGCCTTGGAGCCGGCGTTGTCATAGACACTTCCGGGTCATGTGGCCAGCATGACGACTCGGAACGCCGTTACCTTCCCGCCGAAGCGGTACCTATTGATCTACTCACATTTGCATGTTTTCGAACTGCTTGGTGTGCAGAAGCTGGGACGAGCAACGGGAGCTCACCCCGCCGCGCGGTTTCGAACCGCCGACCTTCCGATCGACAGCTCAGCGGTTTAACCCGCAAATTGTCTAAAAAGAAAGGGAAAAAAGCCACATTGATTACTCTAAATGTTAGAGTGATATAAGAGCTAGTTTGTTATATGAGAGTAGGAATGGGAAGCCCAATTTCAAGAATACCCTCAGCCATGGAAACTTTCTGTCAGCCCAACCTGCCCCCCAGAACTGATGTTGTGGTGATAAAATCAGAGAAATTCCTATATATCCTGTCTTGAGCTCCTAGAAGTAGAGTAGTTAGAGATAGAACAGATTCATAAATACATGCATATAAACCCTATAGGAAGTTCTGAGATGTGAACACATCTTGACTGCTTTGCCATTTGTTTTTTTAACAGCAAACGTGCCTTGCCCAGAAGAGGAAGACCAGGTAACTTGCTCTCATGCCTGCTGACCATACATTTTTAAACAATAATTTTATTTATATTTATATTTATATTATTTATATATTTAAAAAGTGGGGGGAAGGGAAATAACAGGTTTAGAAATGTAAAAAGAAAAAAACAACTTTCTTGTATAATAATCAAAACTAGTCTTACATGTATTTTTATATCATGTTACACAGCTGCATTATCCAGATTTAAGACAGTTTACAAAATAAATGAGAAATTGAACATATAGGTTAGTGTGTGTGGGTGTGGGTGTGTATGTAAGTATGTATATAGTCTTCAAGTCAGTGTTGACTCCTGGAGACTGCCTGGACTAGTCCCTTCAGTTTTCTTGGCAAGATTTGCAGAAGCAGTTTGCCATTGCTTCCTTCCTAGGGCTGAGAGAGAATGACTGGCCCAAGGTCACCCAGCTGGCATTGTGCAGAAGGAAGGACTAGAACTCACAGTCTCCTGGTTTGTAGTCTGATGCCTTAACCACTTCACCACACTGGCTCACGTAGGTTAGCATATACAATCCAAATGTCTAAACAGGCTTCTAGTTGAGACTCCTGGCAATATAATGTTTTCACAAATATAGAAAGAAATGTAAGTTCTTTAGATCATTGCATAACTAATGGAGAATGAGTTTCCTTTCAACATGGTAATATCAGGTTTTGCAATCATTTCATTTCTGTATACAATATCTACAAAAGCCATGATCTTCCTGAACAGAATGAATATGTGAAATAGCTTTTGTCCAGAAGGAAACCATTAGAGAACACAACAATGTCACAAGGTTGGGTTTTAAGCACCATGCCCCCAATGAGCTGAACCAATCTATTTCTTACCTTGTTGACTTCGCTTTGTGTGTTGAGGGACATCTTCCCTGTACATTTTCTCTACTTTGGGCTTGCTCATTGGAAAAAAAAAATGTCCTCGTTATTATCCTTGAATTCCAGTTCTCAAGCTCTGAGAGACAGATCACTAAATTCTTTTTCTCCATTAGATTGCCTCAGTTTGCTTGCTTGATTCCATTATTCTCCTTTCCCACTCCATCCCTCATTAGAACTAACTCTTTCAACTTTTGGTACTACTAACCTAAATTTCCCAGTACTTCCCTGGATTAAAAGTAATGACAACTGTAGTCTAAAACACCTGTTCATCTGCACAAGCATTTACAGATTAACCATTCAGCCTGCTTCCTGGTTGTCCCATTATAAGTACGAGCCACCAACTGTTTCCAGAGAACAGGAAGAGACACCTCCAACCCATTGCAGATGACTTATCCTTGTGTTTTCTAGTTTCTAACAACTCAGCCCATTCTTTCTGGTTTGCCACCGCACTTTCTTTTTTGTCTATTAAAGTCCCTGCATTGAGTATGCGGGAATAACCCCTTGCAAGGACCGTTGTTTGATGCCCAGCAGAGCCATTAAGAAAAATTCCTTTCTTACAGAATGTATCCCTGTTTGACTCATTTAGAGATTGGGGTTAGATCAGTCAATTCTCCACTGTTTGAACATTAAGCCTATAGTGAGGTGCCTTCATGAAACATCATGACTAGTCAGACGTAGAAACTTCTCTCTCTCTCTCTCTCTTTTCTTTCGAGCACTGTTGAAATGTTGGCAGTTTTTTTCTTTTCTTTTCTTTTCTTTTCTTTTCTTTTCTTTTCTTTTCTTTTTTTGTACAGCTCCTAAATAACCCAAATGAGTAATAATCATTTGAGCTATTTTGGAGCTGGTGTGAAACCTTTTATAGCAAGACATTTGGGCTATTTGAAAGGTGTAAAACCCTTCTGTTGCAAGTGACAGGAAAAAGGATGAAATGGTTTACTGCTGAACCTGTTTTTTTTTTAAAAAAAAAACACAGTAAAGTTGGCACCTCAGGGAAAGAGAAATAGGAATGTTTCTTGATAGCTCTGCATGGTGGTAGTCATTGATTCTGGTGATGCTGTTTTCTTAAGTTTTACAGCAGAAGAGAAGGCAGGCCCTGAAGTGAACTGAAGGGAGAAAAAAAAAAAAACCCAAGTGCCAGTAAAGAAGTTTTTATTTATGCTCAATCCATTTTGCAAAATGTCTCCCTTTCTCAAGTGTTCTTCTAGAATATCTGCAAGTTAGACAACTAAAATGCTTATAGAAATAATTTTCTAGATAAAGTTCCTCTCAAATACAACTGTCACAGTCACTGCATTGCCTTTCCTCATGTTAACTGTGTTTTATACACAATTCTAATTCCCTGATCTAGTAACAACTCTAGATTTAGATGTGATTTTAATTTCTCTAGTATATGTTTTGAACCTGCTTTAGTTCTGTAACAAAAAAATACTACCTTGTCAGCAGTTTTTGGGATATCAGATTTTTCTTAAGCAACCTTGTTCACAAAATTATACATCGCATCACACATATGTGTGTTCAATTGATATACAGTATGTGTAATGTGCAATTAAGTATGTAAATGAGTAGACTTTGTAACAATGTTTTATTGTTTTCATGCTAATTTTTAACACCTCAGTTTTTGTTTAATAAGATGGTGCACTAATACCCAGATGGCTAAACTTAACATACTTAATATCACTGTCCCAACATGGAACTGTGATTATGCTTTTCAAAATGGGAGTGGTTGGGGGTGAGGGGTTTTATTTTGCATCTCAAAGTACCCAGTAACATCCTAATTCTGCCTTTCTAATAGCTATGCATACAGAATCCAAGGAATTTGTATTTTTTCCATTATACACTGCACAGCCTTTATGATTTTTAACTGATACATTATTAATGAATTGTTGGCTTCACATATTATTGCTGAATTGTTGGCTGTAGATCAACAGACTTTTTTTTTTAGGAGGAAAGCTTTAAATATTTTTTTTTTAAAAATACTTTAGGAGTGTATATATCTTCACGCTATCTAACAGGTTGAAGTCTTTACAACTGATCTTCCTGAAATAATGTATAATTTATGTGTTTAAAATAAAAGCTGTTTGAACTGTGGGAAAGCTCTAGTAAATATCACCAATGGCTGGGTTATGATCACTGTTGTCTAAATTATCTAGGCTAATTTGTTCTCACCGGATTATTCTCAGGAACTTCCTGATCCTGATCCTTATTCTTTTATTCTTATTCTTATTCATTATTAAATTTATATTCTGCCTGACTCCCAGTGACTCTGGCCAGTTTATAAATTGTGAAATCATTTAAAAAGACAAAACCAACACAAAACAAAGGAACAAGGATGGCAGAGAAAAACCCAAATGGGAACAAAGAAAAAAGAATTAAAAGGCATCAATCATCCTCGACAAAGGCCTCGGTCTTAGGCCCTTCGAAACACCAGCAGGGTGGGGGCCATCTGGATCTTGGAGGAACCTAATTCCAGAGGGCAGGTGCTGCTACAGAGAAGGCACACTTCCAGGTTCCTCCAGGTTTAATTGAAGGAACCCGAAGTATGCCAACCCTGCCACATTGGATCGGCTGGGCATTCAAATTGTCTGATTTGTCCTAAGGGCTGTCTTCACAGAAATAAAAGGAAATGCAAGGAAGAAAAGATTATGGAACCATTAAGGAAAAAAATACTAATTGTAAAAAGGGAGAGCAGCATCCCAAGAAGTATGCAGGATGAAGATTTCTGTTTGCACTTAAGTGGTTCTGGATAAGGAATGTGGATGGAGCCAGTCATTTTGGTATTCCTATTAAAGCATTTGTATGCACATGCATAGGCCAAACTGAATTGGTATGTTCATAGATGGGTTTGCATAGTCTCCCTGAAGTTTCTTGGCTACAGATCCTTGTGTTTAGCACAGTTATCTGAAAGGAGGCTGCAAACATGTTTGGGTGGATGTGCTTATTGCCTTAGCCATGACAGAAAACCCCATCAGAGGTAGACATTAGAAGGACATTAAAAGGAAGTAAGACCATGTGTGTGTGTGTGTGTGTGTGCACGCGTGTGCGCATGCATGAGAGAAAGAGAGAGAGAGATTTATATACAGTACATATTCAACAATAGACTTGATGTAGCAATGTTATATTCAGCTAACAGACTATGTAGAGGCAATTATGGTAACTCTTCATTCTTTTTTGTTTCAAAGTACAGAAAAATTGCACTTGCCCAGATATATATAATGGAGTTTATAACCAAATCTATCCTACTACAGTGGATGCCCTGAGTTTGCAATATCACAGTTTCTATCTGATTTTAAATGATTTCCTTACAATATATTGAAACATCCATGCAAGAGAAGTTTTATTGTTTAACAGATACATTATTTCCCACTGCAGTTTACTGTATTTTAGTCATTTAAATTCCACCTTCCAATTCTTGCTTTCTTGTATGCTTTGAAATGCCTATTTACTATAATTGTTCCAGGAGCTCTGAAATCTATGTTGATCCATTATCTGAACTATCCCTTAGGCAACATTTTATTTACTTTGTTAGAAGTAGTCATTTGATAAATTGCAATTCAATCTTTTTGACGTTCCTTTGAATTCAGGAAAATGTGTGTCCTGAGCAGACTTGTCAGGCAATTTTAGATGCATTTGGATTACTCTAAGAATTCAACAGTTGAGCATTCCCTGAAGACAGGCATTAGACAGTACATCTCTATAATACACACTGTGTGTTGAGTACTCAGTTACTCAATTTTTGCCTTATAAAATAGATCAAACTTGGAGACAAATTTAATTTGTTCTTAGACAAGCTAAGAAGTCAGAATCATCATACTCCAGAGTTAATTCAAGATTGTTAACCCAATTCAGAAATGTAGTCACAATCCTAAAAAAGTTTTGGTATGCATGTAACATTTTGGAATGGACATGCCCAAAATCTGAGTTTCTACATGCACATCAGAGTCTTATTATTTCAGCTTTATGGGATCTTTTAAATTAGAGTAGATTTTTAGTAGTATGGAAAATTGATCATCTTAATTTATGATTTATACTATGCTTGCTATGATATCTTTACAGCTTCATGGTGATATGTCATTCTTTAAAACAATGTAATAAACTGAGCTATTAATACTGAAAAACTTTAACTTCTATGATACATGAAAAATCCCATATCGATACACTTGTATTCCACTTTATATTCATTTTCCTCTTTCTTGTATTTTCTCTTTAAAATGTTTAATTAAGAAATAAGAAAAAAAAAAAACAAGATGTAAATATCAACTTGCCCCCTGCCCCAAAGACTAATGTCATATACCTGTAGTGCACTAAATTGCTTTTAATAAGATGTACATTCAAGGAGTTGGGCATGAGATCTAGATGACTGTTGAATCCCAAGTGGAATCCTGTTGAAAGAAATCAGAACTTTAGAATGAACACTTTTATATAGAGTCTACTTTACATTTCCCCTTTTTATTAAGCATAGATAATTAGAGAAGTAATGGTAAATGATGGCAGCTCTCTCTTATAATTTAGGGAAGCAATCTAGCCTGGTTCTCCAATCATGATTCTTTGGGAAGATATATTATCTTTTGCTTCAAATATAATTTAATTCTCTGCAAACAAAATAGCCATTGGCATTCAAAACAAAACAGAAATAAGGAAGCCTAACTAAAGTCACATACCCATCTTTCTATGATATAAATTAATTATACAATAGGAAATATTGTAACTTGTCTCTTTGTGCAAGATAGGTATTTCTTTGTATTTGGTAAGTTTTGCCTAATTCTGACCAAAACAAGACATCTGTCGACATGTTCCTGTTGCTTAAAAGAAGTCCCACAGAGTTGAAGGAACTCTCGATTTCAATGCTAAGCCCTGTATTTTTGAACATTTTCATTAATTGTAGTTGATCATAAGTAGAAAATAACAACAACAAGAGTCACTTGTTGAGATGGGAGGCTATAGAAATCAAATAAATAAACAAACAACTACAACAAAACAATTTATTACTTTTATATGCCATCTAACTCCCAGGGACCCTGGGCAGTTTGCAAATTGTTAAAAAAAATTAAAAAAAAAACAATACAAAAAAGACAAAAATAATGCAAAGCAAAGGAACAGAGATGGCAGAGAAAACAAACCCAGATGGAACAAGGAAAAGGAAGAAAAGGGACCGGCAGTTGATATACTGTAGCTGCTAAAAAAGCAAGATCAAATTTAGGCCGCTTTAACATAATTTGCAAATGAATGGAAATAAAGACTCAACTATATTCTGCATTGATCAGATCCAGTTTTGAGTGCTTTGTCCAATTCTGGGAGGCAATAGTAAGAAAATCTCAAAAAGACTGGAACAGATGCAGAAAAGGGCAACAAGGTTGATCAGGGAACTGAAAACTAAGTCTTAAAAGGAAAGACTGGGGAACTTGGTATATTTAGCCTTGAGAAAAATCACTGGAGCAGAGGATATGGAAGCACTTTTCAAGTACTTGAAAGGAGGGATGTAACACAGAAGAAGTCAAGACCTTTTTGTTACCTTCCCAGAGTGAAAAACATGAAACAATAAACTTAAGTTACAAGAAGACAGATTCTGGTTGAATGTTACATCCTAGATGTAAAGACAATTTAAATAAGTTAAACTATTATTAAGAGACGCCCTTGAATAACATGGTGAAGAACACTGATACAAGATCTGAAGGCACTGAATATCACATGGAAGGATGCCAAAGCACTCGCCCAAGACGGAAAGAGTTGGAGAACCCTTACTGCCTGATATGCCACGTAGCATTGATCCAGGACAAGAGAGAGAGAGATGACCTCCTTTTCATGGAAAGTATTTAAGCAGAGTTTGATAAGCCATCTTTAGAGGATTCTTTAATTTGGATTCCTGGACTTGATGACCTTAATGTCCTCTACCTAACCTATGATACTATAATATTAATGAATCTATGAATCATCTCTTATGCTGAAGGAGTATGTTGCTATTAAAAATATGACCAGAATCTCCTTTCATATCCTCTGCTCCAGTTATTTTTTCTCAATTACCTGATATGATCTGAATCACAGAGATCAGATGAAGAGCCTTAATTCTAAGGCGCAATGCCTCTGGCATTAAATAACACATTCAACAGATACCTGGTTGGAACTCCCATTAGGTTTATGGGGACTTACTTTTTCATAAATGTTTATAGGGTGTGTGAGGATGCTGTGATCAACCAGTCCCTTTGTTCCATCTCAGCTACACAGAAAGAATAGCTCTTGTTAAACCAGCATATTTCTAAAGCTTGAGGGGACTTGCTTTTAGCATTCGTTGCAGCTAATGGAGACAGTTATATACAGTTTATGAAAGAATATTTGGCATGAAGGTTTTTAATGATATTAACTCCCCTATAATTAAACAATGAAGTATGAAAAATGAGTACTTGTAAAATGGAGGGATGGAATGATGTCTTTGTGAGACAGGTAGATAGATAGATGATAGGTAGGTAGGTAGGTAGGAGAGAGAGAGAGAGAGAGAGAGAGAGATGATAGTGTTTTCCAGATGAATTGAAATCAGGAGACTAATTGGAGATCTAATGACAGCCTTTAGGAACCTCCAGCTGCCATGTTTTAGGTTCCATATGCTTAATCTAGAGAATAGATTATCACTGATTCTTTGTTCATGAACATTTCAAGGTGAAAAAGAAACCTTTCAGGGATATAAAATGTTCCCTATAACTACTAATTAACCACTTTCCTCTTTTTCTTTTCCTACAGTTCCCTTCTGTGTACAGCTATCTGCAGCAACTTCCTTCCCTCTATGTGTGTGTGTGCGTGCATGCATGTGTGAGTGTGTGTTTAAATTGCATTTTGTTCTTTAGGATCCTAGCCAATCAGCTCTCATCTGAGAAGGAATCCGATTTAGCTACATGAGATCAGTGAAGGGCAATTAAGACCATCCTTCACATTTGCTCTTAATTGGTATGGCAAAAGCAACAAAGCAAACTGAGCTGAGGGCAAACATGCAGTTGCCTAGGCAACAGGGAGGTTTTCTCCCTCTCCACACAAATCTGAAGTTTGATCTGAGAAGAGAAATATTCCAGTTTCCAAGATAACTGCTATGTATTCACAAACAATGGCTGTTTTCTCACAGCATACTGAACTGCTAAGCAGCCAACAATATTTTAGGTTAGAGTGTTGACAATCCCATCCCATGTGATTGGTTTTGTCCCTATGTGTTGTATGTACACAGAAAATTGGGCTAATTGAATAAACAGAGGTTTGATAATGCAGAAATCACATTTTTAGTTGCCCGTTGTTTCATTTTCTGCAAAACATATGGGCTCATGTGGGCTCTAATGGCATTATTAGAAATAAAGATGATGCCAACAGTTTTCTATGTTTGGCTTATTGACTACCTAGCCAGAAAAAGAGCAAAACAAAACAATAGTAAAAGGAAGTCCCCTGTGGAAAGGAACAAGAGATGGTGATAGGGAACATTTAAATTGATGCTTTGCAACTTGTCATATCCCTCATAACTACAGTGAACATATGTCCTTTATGATAAAGGACAGCCCTCCATTTCAGGTAGCTGTCCTTTAGATTTATTTTTTTCAGAAACTCACTTTTGTCCTTTATTTTGGTCATTTAACTTTTACCATACAAATGGTACTACTTAATGTACAGTCTTTCACATTCATGAGAAAAATATGGAAATTGAATTGTCTTTTCAAAATAAATTTACATATACTGTTTGATTTTAGATATTTTTTATTAGAATATGCATTTTTGTAAAGTTTTTTCATGGTTTTGCTCTTGAATTTTCCTTTGTAAAGCAAAGTTACAAACATAAAGAATTTTTAAAAAATTATCCTGATCAACCTCTTTCAGGTTTGTATTTTATTTTTTCCAAGAAAATGTGGTCACCATACTCATAACTGAAATTTGGAAATGCAAACCCCTCCCTAGAATTTTCACAAGAGCTCCATGCTTGAAAATAAAAATTATGATGGCATTTTGTTTTAAAAATGCCAGCTTCCCATTTTTAATGTTTAAATCATAGAATAACTTTTTGGAAAAATAGAAGTCAGGTGGATGGAGAATCTGATGGGTCATAAAAGAACTGACACCTCCAAATATCACTTTGGGAATCCCAGCTTTTGCTGGAAAACATGTTTGAAAATCTCAATTTTCAATACAAGAGCATGTTATCATGCAGGTAAACACATAAAATTGTAATATACACTTTAAACCCATTTCAAATGCAGCCACTGACCCATCATGAAACAACCTGGTCTGTGCTGCTTGCTTATTGCCAACATGGAAGGAAAAAAAAATGAAGCTTTCCATCCTTTTCCTTTAAATTCCATCCCTCCATCCTTCCAATGAGAAGCAATGATGGGGAGGAACAGTGAACATTAAACATTCACATTAAAGAAGAATGGGAGATGTGGACCCAAGCCATATCTTCCTCATTTCCATGTATCCCCCAAATATTCTCAGATTTAGCTCAAGATCTGAAAAAGTATGGTAATCACACTCAGCAAAACATACTGTGTGTATTTTAGTCCCACTAGTATTTGAGAACTTTGATGATTGATAGGATCCCAATCACAGCTATTTGTTTGTTTTTATGGTTTCTGTGTCTGTGTGTCCATGTGTCCCTTTTTTCATACAATAAACGATGCTTAGAATGGTAAGCATATTCAGAGATGACAGAGAGAGAGAGAGAGAGAGAGATCTCTAAGGTCTTTATACAAAGTTCTTTTCAAACATCTAGAAGCAGAGGAGTGTTAGGGAACTCTGGGTCTTGATTATGTAGTCACAAACTCCAACCACTTTAGCATGATCTGCAAGTTAATATTTCTGCATAGTTAAAGAGGAAATCAAGAATCCTCTTCAATTACTTGAAAGTCATGCACTAGAGAAGAGATAGGAATATAGGGTCTCTACTCTAACACTGCTTCCTTAATCCCCAGTCTTCCCACAGAGATAGTAAAGTGGATAGTAGCACTGGGGCACTCAAAACAAATCGCTCATGAAATGGCATGCAGCTGAATATGTTTTTTGAGATTTATGTAGCCTATTTTCTCAGTGGAACAATGGAAGAGTTTCACTCGGGGCTTCCCCATCACCTTTAGAAAATAGATAGATAAATGCATACTTCTCTCTCTTTTGTCCAGCAGATGGGATTTTAGAACTAAAAGAGCCCAAGAGTTATACTTTGAGAGAAGTATAAAGAACAACACATTCAGAATTCTGTGTTTAAGACAGACAAATCCTACACTAAACAAGAATGACAAAGACAAATGTTATGATCAGCCATACTAAGATGAGATGGTCAGTCAATGCAGCTGACTCTATTTGCAGGACTCAGAATGGGAAGGAAGACCTGAACTGGGTTTCAGGGAGAGGTAACTCTTTAATGAATGTGTAGTAGGATAGATAGATGATAGAGATAGATAGATAGATAGATAGATAGATAGATAGATAGATAGATAGATAGATAGATAGATAGATAGATAGATAATTTATACATGGTGCACTGTTTGAATGTCAATACAATTAAGCTGCCAGAAATTTAAAATAGAGTTTAAAAACCTAAAAGGCTCACATCTTTATCTTGGAGGGTATATTAACTGGTTTGTAACAGATACAGCAAAAATAATTTTTGAACACAGAATATTTGAAGTATATTGGGTCCCTTTGAAATTTTCTTTAATAACTGTAGTAATTCTTTACCTATGAGACTGGGGAAAGGATGAGTGAATTACAGGTATAGTCATGCTATTCCTTTTATATAGTGAAACTAAACTACAGAAAATAGGAAAACAAGCAGAGTGTTAATAGAAGATGGAAGGTAAAGGTTTGAAGGACAAGTAAATGCATACATGCTTTTCTCCCTCCCCCCTTCAAAAAAACAAAACAAAACAGTGCTATGTTTATCAAAACTGGGCAACATGGTTGTTGCCTAAGAATAATAAATCTATTCATTAATAGAACATTCATCCGAAAATGTTCAGATAATCTTCTGTTATCTGAAACCCACTACTTCCTTGAGAATAATCCCATGAGCTGTATTGGTAATATTTAAGTGAAACATGCAATAACTCTACTAGTGAACAAACATCTGTTCACATTCATATTAATTAGTGGAGAAAGCAGATTTCATAGAACCCTTCAGGCTAATCAGTGGAAGCAGACAATTGTTCATTTAATGAAATAAGTAAGTTTTAAGACAGTTATGGAAAAAATGGATTACAAATTGATGTTGATTTTTATGGAAGTAATGCTTTAGTAAAGAAAAAATATGTAATTTTAGAAACAGCAGTAAGGAAACATGACTAACATTTGAGTTTTGTCTTGGTTTTTTTCATTATACAATTCATCATCATCACCATCATCATCATCATCATCATCATCATTTACACATCATTTTTATGACCTGGGTTTACAATCCCTGTATAGATTGTTCATAAATGATAGATATTTCTGGTCACTAGTCATCATGATTAAAATGAAAGCTTAATTCCATTATAAGATTAACCGCTGTTAACTTTTCAAATATTCTTATGTTTTAAAACCCCCACTGGAGTCATATCATGTATCCTTAGATCAGGGAAGTGAATATATCAGTGCAAAGTCAGCATGTTGTTGTTGTCATTTCCTATTCCAGATTTTCCCAATCTGATATCCTCCACAACTCCTGGTCTTCGTCTCTCAGACTTTCCAATCTGTACAACTGGGAAAGGTTGTTTCCTTCCTTCCTTCCTTCCTTCCTTCCTTCCTTCCTTCCTTCCTTCCTTCCTTCCTTCCTTCCTTCCTTCCTTTTTCTTTCCTCAATACTTATAATTTAAAGATCTGAAACTATCTATTGGGGTGAAATGAAAAAGAGACACTCCAAATTTTCTGAAAGTATTTGATGTACAGCAGGATTTTCAAAATCCATACATTTGACAGGTGGCAAAACTCCATGGGACAAATAGCAAAAACATAGAAAAACCTAGTTCTGGAGGAAAACATACACTTTTTAAATAATAAATAAATAAATAAATAAATAATGCAGAAATCACTAAGAGAGCAAAAACCTAGTTTAAAGAATGAGAGTATAGAGTATATGGCCAAGGAAACAAGTCACCAAGTATCAGCAGCTGGGAGGAGATGGGCCAGAAAGAATGGGAACCTCAACCATCAGAGACTTGGATTATGTAGAATAGGGAATGGGGTACTATTCCAAAGCAATGCCCTTTGCTGGAGATGGTTGAAGAACAAACATCACTTTATGCTATTGTATTTGGTTAGATAAGTTAGGCCTCCTTTTGAATGGAAAGGTAGGACAGAAACATAGAATAAATAAAAGTGATGGTGGCTTAGAGACTACACATGACAGATGTTTTCACACCATCAGGCACCAATGAATTTATACATCAGCAAAGCCACTCCTTAGTCAGGAAAAATGAGCTCCCGAAGTGGCTGACAGGGGATAGCAGCCAGAAAGACTTGTCAAAGATATAAGAAGTCTGCAGGCTATAGAGATCCAGAAATAAAGCTTACAGATCAAATTTAAAACTTGTGGTTCTGTCAAGTCTTGCCTTCCCCAGATGTTTACTCCTTGGGACTAGTCCTGTTCTTCATTTAGAGTCAGACTGATTTCTTGTCATATTTTAGAGCTGTTGTGTCTATGTTTGAGCTGGGAAGATTTTTTCTATTGGATGAAGGAGCTTCTACTTGTAAATGTGTCTATTGATTGTATTTTATGAAGTATGATCCTCACTATCTTTTCAGTTCAGTCTCTAAACCTATTTTTAACTTTCAAAACAAATTTGCTTTCTGCATGGCAAATATTGTGGTTTTCAACCACCGCCATTAAGCATAAAGTACTCAGATGGCTGCACTGTGTATTTACATCTCATAATGTAGCCTTTTGATTCCTGGTTGTTTTGTTTTGTTTTGTTTTTGTGGGGAGGGGTGATCATTTTCTGGCTGTTTTTTCCATTTCTTTTAAACTTGTATCTATGTAGCCTGGGGGTGGGATGGGGGGGGGGGATTCACACACTGCCTCTGCCTTCCAAGTTGCTATTTTTTTTTCCTCCTACAATACTGACTTTTTAAAAAACAGTTCCCTTGCTTTGTAGAAAATTTAAGCATTAACATTTACTTATTTTACTTTGCCATGTGTTTAAACTTGGAAGTTTTCAACATCGCAAACTTCAAATTATAGTGATGAAAAACTTGTTCTTTTGCAAGGAAACTCCATGGCACACCATGTGCATGTTTTTATTCATTCATTCTTAGGCTAAATAACAATCAATCACAAATAGTGGCAGGCATTTTAATAATAATGATAATGATAATAATATGCTCCAGCATTAAATATGAATTCCTATGTGAAACCTAACAACTGCTTTTCCATCTAAGCAGAACCCACATTATTTTACTAACAACGTGTGCGAAAAATACGAGTTTGAGCTGAACTTTCAAAGAAAGAAAATGCCAAGGTTTCTCAGAATGATTGCAAGCAAAATGAGATGAAATTATTTTGGCCATTATTAAAATAGGCAAGGAAATCTCCACAATGCTTTACAAAATAGATTATTATAGTTGACCTTCTTTCTTGTTATGACTATAAAGTGACATGGACATTAATTTAGGAAGGAAAGAAGCATTCTGAAACTGTGCCATCATCCATAGAAACACCAGCTCTGAGATATCATACTGAACTTAATCCAGCAATCCCTGACAATCTGAATCTAAGACATTTAATCTGACTTTTGGCCCCCAACATCCAGAACCAACATCCCTCAGCTAGAGCTAACCTAAAAAACTGGATGCTTTTATTTTTCCAATCACACATGGCAAAATTGTTCATCACCACAAACAGCATACCTGACAAGAGACCACAAAAAGATAATTCCAAGCTCTGGCCATGGAGGCAGCCTCTACTCTCTTGCAAGGGGTAATAGGAGAATACATAATCTCTTATTTAGAACTTCACTTTCATTCTGAATATTCTAAAGCATAACTACCCTTTCCTAACCCTATAGCATAAACAGCTGGAGGTATTATATAGTTAGTTCATATGATGAATAATTGAATTGAAAGTAGCATCCTTCCCAGAGTGGTTCCATCCAGTCATGCAGTCTGCTGACACTTCCTGGAAAGTTTCAGAAAGAATGTAAAAATCATCAAGCCCCTGACCCTTGCTTGAAAAGCAAGATCTTGTATTTCTATAGTCTTAGCTAGTCTTCGGTTCTGGGTGATTAGTGCTAGAGTATTCTTTGCCTAAAAATATATTAAAATTGATAATATACATCACTCAATATAACATCGACATCTTTTCATTGAAATATTGATAATGTTAGTGTTATATATTATTGGCCATATTGATGAGTATAGTAATTGACTATTTTATGAGTATATGGATATCTTCTGTTCATAATAGTTGATTTTGTTATTTAAAGTACATGGAGTGCATTTGTGTGTATATTTCTTGCTTTTGCTCTGACTCGGTCTTCTTTTTCACTTTGTTTCAGAATTATTATTCAATTCTGACTACTAGCAGTCCCATGGCTCCTAGTTCACATCAGTCTATTGTTCATGATCTGATTCTTGAACTTTGCCCAGTCAACTTCACTAGCTGTTTATTCTAGGTCTTAACATGACCTATTTCTTCCAGATGCTTATTGGTACATCCTTGGTAGATTGGAAGATTCTACAAAAACTTTCTTGAACTGCATAGACTTTATACATTAAAGACAATATCCTGTATTGATCTATACACAGAGGTATAGAACAGGTCAATACACACTGCAAAACCACTCAGTATTTTTCCACTGCCACAGTTAAAGCTTTCAGATAATCTTAAATGGATGTCCCTTGTGAACTGAAATATCATATTACTTGGAAGCAGTGTTTCTCAACCTTGCCAACTTTAAGATGTCTGGACTTCAACTCCCAGAATTCCCCAGCCAGCAAATTATATGGAACAGTATTTGATTAGAATACTGGAAGATGGTGGTAGGTGACTGATTTCAGCCAAAACAGATTTTTCCCATGCCCATGCCTGAAACAACAGAATGAGAATAAATAGTAAGGAATATATCAAACTCATATAAGAAACTTTGTTTGAATGTGATACACACTGAAGTAGCCATTCAAATTGAAAGTGACACCAATCAATATCAGATTGATAAATGTAATATTAACATTTTGCATTTATTTCCTGTAATAACAACTAGTATTTGTTCATTAGTTAATTCATATTAGTTAATAACAGCCAGCAGTTGCTAACATAGTATTTACAGTAACTAGATGAAACTATCAGAATACTTTTAAAAAGGAGAAAACAGTGGTTAGAGGAGTTGAAATATTCCAAAACAGGAAATAATTTAAAACAAAAATAATCAGCTGTTCTCTTTCCACTGGTTTGTATAGAGGTGAAGAAACCCATGAAATTACAGTGATGTAATGCTGCTATAAGGGCAGTAGCTTACATAATTACCTGATGACAGTTTCAGCTATTACAACATGCAACAAAAATGCTTATGCTTAATTAACTAACACAATGTCTCTTGCAAGCTAATCATAATATGTAGGGGATCTGTGCTCATGGAAGTAATTCAGGTAGAACTTATAGTTGAACATGTACAACCATTAAGTGTGTTCCTTAATTGCTAGCAACATTTCCTAGGAAATCTCTATAACAACCTCTGCCTATTACTTCAGATTAAGCTGATTAAAAAAATCCCCACAATTTAGAAAACAATGAAAAAGATTTATAATCACTTAGAAGGTTAAACAACCCCATTACTGGTAATTTACTGTCCAGAGAAGCAATTTGCTAAATATAAATCTGATTAAAATGCTTACAATATTCGTAATTTACTCAAGTTAGCATCGCTGTTTGGATTCTGATCATCAAGCAGTGACAAATTACATCTAAGCAAGTTGGATTTAGGAAGCAAATGTCAAATCCTAACTATTATATATAACTGAAATATTCTAATTTGCTTTCTATAATCCATCAGATCAGATTTATCTTTGGATCTGATGGACCTGAAATGTTTTAATGCTATACAAAGTTACTCCATGGCATTGTTCAAGAGTCTTTTGAAGTGTCACTATTCTTTTCTTTTTCTTTCTTTTATGAAAGAAACTGTTTTATTGTTATTTCACAGCATTTTTATACTTTTAAGTATGAACTTGGACGTTGTTCTACACCATTTTGGGAACCTTAGATGATACTGATGGTTTATCTATACCAGGGCTTTTCAACCAGGCTTCTGCGAGAGGACACTAGAGGTTCCCTGGGAGCCATGATTTATTTTAAAAAAATATTTCAAATTTGGGCAATGTGCTCTCACAGTGATGAACAGAGATTGAACAAAAATCTAGTTTCAACTCTTTTTGATCTCTCTGGTAGTGCACTGTAGGACTGTGTTTATTTGGTTGACTCCATCTTAATTTTTGATATGAGATTGGGAAGACTGTTGATAACAGGTGAATGTTGTAGTGCAGGAAGGGAGGGATATATTGCAGGAAGAGGAGGGAAAAGTGCATTTTTCAAGGAATTAATGGACTCATCCAACTTAGTCTGTGATATCAGTCTCTCCCTGCCATGTCTTTTCGCTGTGGTTTTCCTGTAGCTATTTTATTCCATTATTTTAAATAAATTTCATACACATCTATTCAGTCATGTCTGAAGGTCCAATGTGACAATTTTTGAAGAGGAGGTATGTGAGAGAGGAGGAGGATTCTAGAATGGACAATATTGATAAGTTTAATGATGATAATGATAATGAAGCATTTAAATCTTCTCAGGCATTTCCCTGCACTGGCACATCGACTCAAAAAAAGTCCATCTTTACATTGAAAGCTATTTATCAATGGGTTTTACATGGACTTTTAAGTTGTCCTATTCTGTTGTGCCTCATCTGCGGCAAATGACTTACAAATGCAGCAATGGCTCCAGCAAAATTAAAAAGACACTTAACTACAAATCACAGCCATATGACAAGTAAAAGTTCTGATTATTTTAAATGGCTATTGGAATCACAGAACAAGCAGCTTTTGTTAATAAAATTACAGTCAGTAAAAAGCCCCAGAAGCAAATTATTTAGTAGCAGAACTTAATTTAATTTAATTTAAATTTTCACATTTGTATGACCACCCATCTCACAAAAAGTGACTCTGGGTGGCGCAGTATGACTTATTACACAGCAAAGGAAAAGTCACACTTTGGTTGAGAAAGTAATCATGCCAGCATGTAAAATAATAGCTGGAGCAATGCCCTCCAAGTTATCTGGGTAGACCTGGCCAAGGCCCCGGGAACAGGTTTTCACAGCCGCATGGCTCCTTCTGTTGGCGACTCACCCAAACTCCCATGGTTGGAAATGCCCCATCGCCTAAGTTCACAGTGCTGCCGGTGTTTGCTGGCATCCACCGCTCTCCACAATTGCCACCCCCCAACTCGTTTGGGGGGCTCCAGCATGCTTCTCAGCCATAGCTCCAGCTGCAACTCCAATGCCCACACAAGGCCCATTGCACCACCGATATCCCCTGGGTCCAGTCGCTACCAGGTCCGCCGTGCTGCCGATGTCCACATCCGCCAGGTCCCAGCACCATTGAGTCCCAGCATGGCCCAGCAAGGCCCTCCCCCTTCATTCGGGGCCACCCAGCAGTAGCAGCCCCAGTAGCAGTTCCAGCCACCGCAGTTCTCAGTTGGAAGATTTTGCTCCAGCTCCCATCCAGTCCCAGGTCATTCCAGCTCTGTATCCCATGCCCTGCCAGGAGCTACCAGCCTCTGCCGCCGCTCCGTCCAGGAGGCTCCCCCCAATCCCACACCAGCCCATCAGGTAAGGGGGTTATACATACCCCAACCTCAGCAGGCAGGCAGGCTAGGGTAAAAGTTTAAAAATTAAATTTGGAGCTCACAGCCCAGAGTGTTCTGCTCGGTGTTCACTTGCAGCCGCCATGTTTTCTTTTCCTGCTAGGATCAGATGTAATACAAGAAATGGAAAAGGTTCCACTGTCAAACAGTACAATAAGTTGGCATATTGATGACATGTCACATGATGCTGAAGAGGTTTTGTGTGATAAACTGAAGAACAACAGCTTTTCTATCCAAGTTGATGAGTCAACAGATTTCACCAATAAACTAGAAGAACTAGAAGAAAATAAAGATTATAATTAAAGGAGAAGAATACTTAAATTTGACTTGCTAACAAAGAATGGAGGAAATACTTTAACAGTGGAGGTTTTGAAGGGTATTTCTGAACAATGGATTCAGAAATTAATTTTAAGAATGTCTGATACCATAGATCATGGTTTCTCAACCAGGGTTCCGTGGCACCCTAGGGTTCCATGAGAGGTCACTTGAGGTACCCTGGGAAATCATGATTTATTTAAAAAATTATTTCAAATTCAGACAACTTCACATTAAAGAGGTAAGTTTCATTCTTTATGTTTAGCTAAGAACACTGTTAATGCATATATACAGGCCTACACATGAAAGAATATAATAATTTTGTAACTTCTGGCCTATATTTGAGCCTGAATATGCAGGGGTTCCCTAAGGCCTGGAAAATATTTCAAGGGTTCCTCCAGGGTCAAAAGATTGAGAACAGCTAATCTATACTAAGTATCATGATACTTAGCTGATACTGAAAACCTGTATATACCTTTTTTTTTTCCTTGAGAACTCAGTAGTCAGCCAATCCCTGCCACCCCACATCTATCCCCAGAGTGACACAGAAGAATATCTGAGTATGTATGTAGTATGTTCATATTGCTCCAGAGATGATGATGATTTCTACAAAAATATGCTACATTTAGAAGAGTGCAAAGGAGATGGATATGATGTCCCTAAGGTTGAAGTAATTGCCAATTGTAGCTTCATCTTTTTGTAATACACACACACACACACACTCACATCACATCTATATGAATATCTTCTCTTTTGTAATAAATGCAGAAGAGTATACTAAGGAATTACAAGAAATTAATGACAGGAGATAAGGGGGAAAAGAAAGCAAATCTAACTACAGCAAAACTTAGACCTCTCTTTCACTTACCCCTGTCATTATGTCTCTTAATAACTTTCTATCTTTGTAAATCATCTTTGTTTCTACCACACAAATATGCTGAGTCATATATTGCCTTTTTTTTCTTTTCACTTCGCACTTATGAGGATATCATCATTTCCATACAGCCATCACTTTCTTGTTTTCCTTTTCCTTTCAATCCAGGCTGGATATCTTTGGGACTGCTTATTCCAAGTAAAATCTCTGCTCAAAGATGTGCCACTAGAAAAGCCATATTATAAGTCCCTGCCCCCATGAAGTACAGGGGATTCAGAAGCAAACATTCTCTACTGGATCTTCCCTCCTGTGGAATTTAACTCACACTCCCAATTTAATTCAGCACCTTCATTGTTAATGTTTAGAAAATTAGTGAAAACTTAGCTATTAAAACGTGCATTCAGGGATTGAGATGATGTATGAAGGCACTGTCATTGTTACTGTGTTTTTATTATTACATTGATCTATTAATTATGTATTCAGAGGTATCTGTGGGGGGCCAAGAGGCCCCAAATGACTAAAGCAGGAGTGCACATTTATGCTGCAAACTTTGCCCTTTTTGTAGGTGTGTTGTGATTTCACACTCATGAATGAAAGGAACAGAGCTTACAGTGTGATTACATGACGGTGCTTTCCTTTTTCTGATGAGGAAATTCCACAGAGCACCCAGCCATTCAGAAGACTTTAATCAATCCATATCATAAACATCATTGGTACTTCCAAAGATTTTCAGCTCTTCCTTAATAGATGTCGAGTGCTATCCAGCCTGAGGGTCCCATCATCTAGCATCAGTTGCTTTATCTTATCTATCCACATGGTTTTCTTGATAAAATACAGGAGTGCTTGACCATTGCCTTCTTCCGTGCAGTATGATACCTTTACCCATGATGCCTTTGCTGTTGTCACTAAGGTTACCATCTTCTTCCAGCATCTTCCTATAATACTATGGTTTGATACAGGCATCTGCTTGCGTTAGCTGGGCAGCTAGGATGATCTTCACACCTTGGCTGAACCTGCTGGGAGTATATGCTCTTGGTGTTCATTCCCAGTGTTCTTCATCCTTCCCACAATGGCAGGAACTCCCCTTGCTATGATGAGGCAAAATATACTATTTTATTTAGTGAAATAATTCTCAGTCGAGTTATTATTTCAAGCAAACATTACTGTTATAAATGTATTGGACTAAACATTGGTTCTTGTTTGTCAGCTAACTCATGGACAGACAACCTGAAGGTCAAACATGCATCTCCAAGCCTCTAATGCTTACCAAATAACAGCATTAGAAACGACTATTAGTTTCTATTAGTTTATTACTATTATTACTATTACTATTAGTTTTATTCTGGCGAGCACAATTATTAGTCTTTGCTCTTCTTGTTTTCTAGTGCTTTTCTCTTGGTGTTTGAGTCTCTGCTAATAAGTTCAAAGACAAAATGATGCCATTATAGATAATTAGTTGTGCCATTTACATTGCTAATCTGTTTAATTAGAGCAAACGAAAGGTGTTTCAGCTAATGCAAGAAAAACCATAAAGCGGACCAGGTATCAGGACTAAAAAAAAAAAAAAGATAGTTTTCAGGTAATCAGCAAAAGGCTAGTAGTTTCTGTATTAACCTTATAGAAAAAAAGGTTGCATTTCAAATGAGCAGACTAAATTGTTCCAGAGACTTAGTGCCCTCAGAAAAGTATAGCCTAATCAGTACTGCTACATTTTTCAAACAAATGGGAAACACTGCAGAACAAGCTAATCAAAATCCATTTGGTAGTTATGTTGATTTGGAAGGTAATTTGTAATGAGCTGATAGCACACAACATTTGTTGAAGCATTTCAATATTTCACTTATTTCCCATCTGTTACCCTGAAATATGAAACTGCTGATAAAGCAAATACAGTTATTTAAGCAGAAGTTAACATTAGAATATGAATAGGCACAAAATAGGTAGTAAGTGTACACTTTAGACAGCTAAATGTTGAAAAATGGTGTAGGGACAGAAAACTATTTATTCCTTGCATTCTTGATTTGGGGAAATATAGATATAAGTTATTACAGTTTTTTATACAAAACAAAATATATACTGCCTGCTTTTATTAGAAGAAAAAAAAGTATAGCTGTAAAAAATGGAATACTGAGAAAGAGAAAGAAGGGAGATGCCTTATTGATCTGAGGATGATTACTAAAGCACCCTGAACTGGCAGAAAAACCACTCAATCATTCCTAGGCCAAAGATTGAATGCTTCCTTGAGGCAGGAATTAACAAGAAGAAACTTACATACTTTGGGCATGTGATGCAAAAGGGCGATTTAAAATGGCTATGCTTTTTAGCTAGGTTGTAAGAAATGAAAGAAGGATAAGACAACTAGTAAGACAAAAGAATGGGGTCAAAGATATTACAGGACTGTCCTTGAAATAATCTCATATCTAACAAGTAGAAATATACAAACTTAGCATTCCACAGACTAAACTACTCTTTAGAATCAAAGCATTTTAAGAATCAAATTGTGATAAATCTCTAACATAATACCAGATTTAGGGTTTCAAGAATTTATGGTTAACTAAATGCCTATAAAATGGTTGAAAAATGTATGAAAATATCCAAAATATATCAGGCAAGTACCTGTCACTGATTGCAAAATGCTGGGTTTGGCAACCTGTGGATATGGACCAACCACGGTCTCTCAAGCCTTACTCCAGATAGGATTTGGAACTGTTTTATATCTTTCTAGTCAGACTATGAGAGGAGAATCATAGGCAAATGTTCTGAAAATGTGTTAAAGGACTTAAGATTGGTATGTTTAAAATAAAAAATAACTTATTTTTCATGCTAAAAGTTTTCCTCATAACATCAGGTTGCATTTCCTTCAGTAATAATTGTATATTCTGAAACTACTTGCAACTGCCAGGATTTTATGAATGCCTGCCTCCTGTTTTGTTTTGTTTTGTTTTTCATTCTTCTTATATAGAATGGGATAGATGTTATGATAATTCCTACCATAACTTGTTTTCCAGGTAGTTTTATTCAGTCATCCCTAAACCCCCCCTTTTTTTTTGCACCATACCTATGCCATTCCTCTTGTTTCATCTCTTCTTATCTCTGTGTTAATTTCTTCTCTAAAGCATGGATTGAGATCTACCAATGTTACTAGCCCTTCAGATGTTGTGTTGAATTCAAACTACCATCTATTCCTGGAAGCACAAGCCAGGGCCAAATATTTTATGAGTTGCCGTCCAAGAATTAGAAGGAAACAGGTGCCTCATTCTTATCCGAAGCTTGTCTCCTTCATCTCTCATATGGACTGAGTGGCTTACAAGGGAGGCACAAGCCGTCTAGCCTGGATACAATCTGATTAGCAATGCCACTCTGCTGACATCAGCTATCTGTACTGGGTCTTAGGGGCTGTATGACCAATTCCTGATAACTTGCTTATTGGGATACTTCATCCACCAGGCCAGCTCCAAGCTTCCAGAATTAAAGAGAGTAGTTCTTTCATATTATCAATCATCATATCAGGTAGTTCCATGTAAACTTTCAACTTTGTTTTCTTCAAATATACTGAGATTACAATTCTCATACTGAATGGGGATTCTGGGATTGATAGTTCAATACATCTGGAAGGTCTAGGCTAGGAAAGGCTTATGGAGATAATGATTTTTCCAGATCATGGTAGTCACTTGACTGTATTTGTGTTTAAATGAAAATCTTATCAAAACTCGTTGCTGGTTCCACTGAAAAAGATACAGTTCTAATCAAGAAGTATAAATAGCTGGATTTTCAAAACACTTCTAAATCAGCTAGTTGAACACTAGCACTGAATGCTTTACCAATAAAAAAAAATGATTTCCTATTTAATGCAAAGAAGACTCCATGGTACAAATATTATATTCATCTCATTTGCAGTCAGACCCATATTGACACTCCTAAAACAACAGAAGCATCACAGAAATATGAAAAGCAGGAATGAAGTTAACTTCTGTGATAACACTACAGAATCATTTTTTATGATTATTCATAGTCATATGCTTTGTTTTAAATGAGAAATACTGCTCCTTTGCTATCTTTATAAATTTTATATTAAATATAACATGAGACAGATTTGCTATTATCTCAAACAGAGCCTAGAAAAGCATTAAATAGAAGCAGAAGCTGCAATTTTCAAATAGCCCTTCCATACATTTGTTTGACAGAGACACTTGAGATTCAGTAATAAAATATTATGTTTTCCTACCCCCTTTCTTTTTTTATTCTTCATTCCTCTTATCCTCTCAATCTGGTGGGATTGAAGTATCTCAGTTGTAGTTTTTTTCAAGGACCCATGCAATTAAAGAAGCTTTGGGGGTCGGGGGGGGGGGAGAAAGAAAAGAAAACCTACAGTTTTCATAATGAATATTCATGGAGCATGTGTTTTTCCCCTTGTTAACTATCTCACAGGTGTATATCTGGAGGAGCAAGGTCATAACTTAAATGGTTTCTTTTCTCACATCAAATTTATTTTCTCTTCATAGGGAGAACTTGTGGACATATGGAAGCCTGTAACATTATGCATACTTTGAAAATGAGACAATCCTTTGTTTCATTTTATTTTTTTAGTTTGCTGAGATGCTTGTTATAATGTGAAGCTCTATACATGAGATGTGATACATTACTTAAACACATTTTCCCTGCCTCTTCATTTTTGATACACTCAAAGAACAACAAAAAAGTTATCTTCAGACCAGGTTAATACAAAATAAATGTTCTGTTTTATTTCTATCATGGGATGAGCAAAATCCAGCTTCTTAGTTTCATTCCTTTCCTCAGAGCTCTTTGGGAAGATCTTAACTGCCCAAAATCAGGAAAGATTGCAGCTGGAATTAGGAATGCTACTTGAAAACTCCCGATTCCATATGGCCACCATGTCATTTTTTTCTGTTCCAGTACTAGACTTATTCTGGTTGGATATAACCTTTGTGTAAGGAACTTGGAGAGTTTCCTAGACTAAAAAAGAAGAAAACAAGTTAAAAAGTAAAACATTTCAACAACATATGATTCCTTACTGAATTAATTTCTCTATCAATTAAGAGGAGAATCCATGGATCAAAAAGGAACTATTCCCTGGTAATTTCACTATTGGTGCTCTGATAGCCATAATAACAGAAAGAAAGGAAGGGGCTGGAGAGTCAAGACAGAGAGGGAACATCAGGAATAAAACATATTTTTGATTTCTAACACGTAAGCTTCTCATTCGTTCAGTAAACCAGAGGCAAAAATGCCCACTAATCTACAACCTACCCCCCTTATGCTTTGATTAGTTTTCATGTAATCAGTAGGAAAAAGCAAGGCTACTATACAAAGCTTTGCTAAACTGCTTCCAGGGAAAATACAACAATAAGGCATGGCTGTATAATCAATGTATGTCAACACATGACCTGGTAAAGCTCTCTGTACCAAGCTGGTTGTTCTGGAATTTTTTTTTCCCCTCGAGCTGTGATAGATTCTAATCAGAGTCCTCAGGATACTTCTTTAAACCCATTTGGAGTGCAAAACTGATGGGCATTTAGGGCTACATATTGCCTGAATTTGGCAGCAAACTGTGAAGACCAGTTTCTCTTAAGTCAAACTGTGAGCTTAGCCTTTATAACACTCTGATCTGTAAAAAGAAGGCTAAACCAAAAGTGAAAAACTGAGCAGGTGCTTCTTTGAGTCAGCAAGAATAAATTTAAAATGATTCTAGGAACTTGAGTGAGGCTTAACTACTTGACAGTCATCAAATCTCTATTGTTTCATTTCTGGCAAATAGTCCTTTGCAGCTGGAAAATGGAGCCTTTCTGAATAGCAACTAAGTAGCACACTGGCCAGTGGTGAGCTAAGAGTTGCCACTATGAAATTATGACCTTTAATCCAGGGACTTAATCAGACTGACTACTTCCAAACCACCATCTTGAGAACAGTGCTATCCTAAGTAGAGGGTAAGAAAAAGGTAATAAAGTGCTCTTAAAAAAAAAAAAAACTTCCTTTTAAGCAATGCACAAATAATGGGTGTGCATATAAGTAGTCAAGTAGCTAATTTCATTATTGTTTCTGGCAACATTCAGTAACCAAAGTAATCTAGTCCAATATGTTGGACTATCCTGCACAAATAGAATGGCAATGGAGGGCAACAGGCTGGAAAAGTAGACATACACTTCTTTAAAAAGAAACATGATTGATCTAATCTATTTCTGATATTACTTCTCTTTCAAGGAAAGATATATTCTTCAGAAATATAGGCCTCTCGTGCAGCAGCTTCCTGATTGTGGACCTTGCATTATAGAAAGGATATATTAGCACTCTAGAGGAATAGCAAATGCCCTCCTGTCCCCGTGCACATTTCTTTTTATTCTTAATTGTCTCTGCCTAATTTAAAATACTGAATATACTTTCTAATGATAAAGAATTGTTTAAGTTTTTTACTGGAGCTTTATTATATGTTGCCCCAGAGTACCTTGTAGACACAGGGTGTGATTCATGAGTGTGTTAAATATATAAACATACACTTAAGGGAAAGAAGAAGCCAATTCAATGCACCTTTTTTATTTTCTTTCTAAAACTCTGAAGTTATAAACTGCTTAAGTCTGTAATAAAAATTATGGTAATACTATTTTTATTTTGTTCCAAAAATATGTGGTAGATTTCAAGTACTAATACTCTAGACAACGCAGGCAGAATTCCCCTACACGTTGGGGTCAGGATGTTAGCATGGGGGGTCTCACATGGATATATGTGATTAGCAGTTTTGTGGGTTTGCTGAGACTTGATACAGTTTATTTGTGTTTGTGTGTGTGTGTATTTTTAGTTTAATGGATTTTTTTTTTAATCTTGTTTGCTTCCCAGAGTTTCTTGGATAGATGGGCAGCCATATAAATTGGATTAATAAACAAGTATTACTCTGTCACATATGGATTTGTTTTGAAGATGTATTATATAAAGAAATGTCTAAAAACAGGATTTTCTAACTTGAAACTCAAATTAGTGCTCAATATAACAAGTGTGCTTGTGTGGCTGCTTGTGTAGGTACAAGGAAATACAGTCTACCAGTAAAGAGGTGCTAAATATTCTGAATCCAAAGAAATACAACCAATAGTGCATAGCTCTTGACTTCATTCATGTGGACAAAGACTGTTTTTTTTTCAAAATCCCTAAATGGGAAAGGCAGGGAAAAGGCGGACCCTTCAGAAATTTTTGGTTTGAGATATTCCTGGTACCTTGAGGGAAAGATAACTGTAAAGGTTGGTTCACAGGCTGACCAGAGTCAGGAGATGGCTTTGTAAATAGACACACAAAAGCTCATTGATTGTCTGTAAAAAGATCTGTCTCTTCAGCTTACATACAAGTCATTAAAAAAAAAAAAATGGCAAAGGATTCCTCTCTAACTCTGTGGAGATAAATTGGTTCTAAATGGAAAATAGTTCAGGTGCTGAAGTTTTGGTAACCATATTCCTTTCACTCCAATACATCTTGCTAAAGAAGACTGTGAACTGTGCCTTGGACAAGGCACAGTTACTTTTGGTTTGAGGCAACTGCCCAAGAGCCTGGCAGACTGTAGCTAAGGGCAAGTGAGTGGAACCTTTGGAACTGTGGCTTGAAGAAGCCTGGAGACTTTGAAGCAATGGTATCTGGAAGATCTACTGCCTCTTCATTACTACAGCAGGGCCAGAAAGGGGATTGTTCTGTTAGAGAATTCAAAACTAACTTTCCAGGCTCTCTATATGCTTAGAGATGGGCATATTCTCTTTCTTAACTTTCTCCAAAAGCCCTGAAAAGGTAGAGGATTTTCTACAGTTTTGGATGGGAGAGTTGTAGAAACAGGCCCACAGATTTAAGTCTCATTTCAGAATCTGTATCCAAGATGAAGTTCACCATGTCTTGGCTAGGCCTGTAACCAGTGACAGTAGTAGGATTTACAGACTGTTGAGGAAGTTCCAAGGCCATTCCATGACTGTTTCATTGGATGATGGCTTTCATAAATGAATCAGCCTTCACACTTTATTCAGAGCCTAAATGTCATCTGAAACAAAATATTTCCCAAGGGAGGCAATTGACATATTCACATATATTCAGAAAAAGTAGTATTAAAAGACTTATTAAGAACATAAAATAAAATATTAGTACTATCCCTTTCCAGCTTGTACCAACTTTAGATATGTGGACCACTGATGCAAGGAAGAAGTAGCTGCTTTAACATAGTAATAACATGGAAAGCTATGCCTAATCTGTCTTTTGTCACTATGATAATTCTTTATAGCAAAGAGATAAGAATTTCTACAAGGCTTTGGAAACTGAAAATAGCTTTTATATTATTATGAATAGCCAAATACTCTTACTACAAAGATTCAGCAAAAAAGCAAAACAAAATTTAAAGACCATTGATCTTCTCAAGTAATGAAAATCCAAAAGTAATTTCACCTGCAAAGAGGGAAAAAAGTTCAATTCCTAATGCACAGTTTATTGAAGAAAAACAGCATTACTTGGATAGCCTTTCAGATAACAAGACCCCTAAAAACATAAAACAAAGCAGGTGCATTTAAAGTTTGAAAGCAACTCAGATTTAATTTGAATTGGCTGCTGAGCCTTTTTTTCAATTTTATCTGCACATGTATTTTAGCACTGAGGAATCCCTTTGAGAATTGGTTTAATCTGCATAAACACATTATTTGGTCTTCAAAATATTTCATAATTCATCTTGCAAAAGCTTTAAATCCAGGTTTAAAATTGTTTGTTTGGGATTCATGGCACAATTATTAAAGGTAATATAAAAATTCATAAAGGGGAAAACAGTGAGGAGCATTTAAAAAAAAAATAACAACCCCAGATTGAATGAAAAACTCAAAATGATTTAATTGTTGATGGGCAAGCAGTATGTGGAACATGGAGAATGCTTTCTTCGAAAGAATATGACTTAATTAATTTCTCCTGACACTCAACATGTTTTAAATTCTATTGCCTTAATAAAGGCAGAATCTAATTATAATATTGTTAGATAAAAATGCTTCTAATCATGAGTCAAAATATCCAAGAATATTTTTTTACGAATAACTGTATAGTAAAATAGCCATGTGGAAGAGATTATTTCAGATGAATCTATTAGCATTAAACAATTAATTCACTCAAAATAACTAGTGATTGCCTTGCTCTTTCTATATAATAGTGCAAATGCATTTCCTTTTTTTAATAAGAATTTTATTAAGTTTAGAGCAAAGATAAAAACTACAAAAAAGCAAAAAACTACAAAAAGAAAAAAAACTTAAAAAATGAGAAAACACAAGATGAAAAAAGATTTTTTTAAGAGATTACATAAAGAGGTGACTTCTGACTTTTAACAGCAAGAACATACAACAATTACCCATAATCAATCCCTTGCTCTATGTTTAACCAAAATCACATTATTTCTATAAATCATTCCATTAGCATATTATAAAGATCACTAAATGCAATCGCTCCCTCCCCTTATATTAAAAGAAAAGAAAATATATAAATCACCTAAACAACCTCCTCCAAAAACAACACTTATATAATTACTTGCTTCCTACCATGATTCCATACATTTCTGTCTAATAAAGATCAAAATAAAAAAGCAAATAAATTTTCTTCTCTTAATACTATAGTTATTACAATCCTAATTATATTAAAACTAAAACCAAACATTTATTGTTTACCTTATTAATCTCAATCCATCCTTAAAGAAGAATAACATCAAAGAATAACATCAGACAAGTCTTAAAAGCAATTGAAATAAACACTCTCAAACCCTTACCCCACCTCAAAATAAACCAAAACATTCATTTTTTTTCCAAAATACACACAGGGCATTTTTCACAAAAAAATCAGACAGCTCAACTGCCCCCCCCCCAACTACTCCAACCTCTCAGCAAAAAGCCTCCCATAGATAACAAACCCCTCCTTTCCACAACATTCCATCAGAGCAGCAACACTTACAGTTTGCAGTTTGATCTGTCCCTTCTTCCAAACATCTTCTGACATTTTGACAAAAACCTTGATCTCACTGTTAATAGAAACCTTTGTATCATTGTTAAGATCTTCAATTCCTTCCCTGATGTCCCCAGCCAGATGTCACATTTCAGAGTTAATATTTTCAGCAATGTCCAAAATATCTTGTATAATAACTTGGCAAGAGTCAGAGAGAATCTGTTTAAGGTCTCAATGGAACTCTGAGAAGGTCTACTTGAAATCCTCCATGTTCCAGGCAGTAGATTATGGTGCCCCCTTAAGTACTTAACTAGGGAAAGCATAATGTAATGGAAAGTTTCCAGAACTGTTTACATAAGTAAAAGGCTGATAAGACACAGTTCCCCTGGGAAGAATAGCAGCAGAAAACTGAAGATTCAAAACAGCAGATTCAACATGTAGGAAAAAAAATAAATCTTCAAATTCAATACAGAAATAATAACAGGAAGACAAATGCTTACTTTCAATCCTCCTCAATATTTGGATGGAAACAAGCCAAAACTTAGAAAGATTCTTTTAAAAAGTTAATTCCAAAAATAACAATAAGCACCAAGAGAGATTGCTTCTCCTTGCTGTAAAAAGCCTCTCTTAGGGTACATAAACTTAAATGAAAATATAAATTGGGTGATTTAAAAATTGAGTGGCTGACCTTAATATCCCTTTACAGCTATACTGTGGCTTGGAAATGTTGATGTCCCAGCCTCCCATCATCTCTTACCAGATTAGCACTAACGCTGTTTGCAATCCTCTGGCTGCAAGGTGAGGTTCAGGAGTACAAATGGGATGATTCTGAGCAATTTCTATCCATGAAAATGCTCCAGGGCTTCAGGAAAAGCCTGCCAGAGCCCCCCAAAACTGCCACATTGTCAGATCTGCCCACAGAGCCCATGAGCACAGCTGTTGCCATATTCCCACTGGAAGTCATGCAAATGCATTTCCAAGGCAAATACAAGCCTTTATTCACATGGCAATTGAAGCAATCCCTTGCTAACTTGAATTTTTAAAAGTAACATTTTTTCTTATATTGCAATAAATTCAAAGTTCAGAAGATTAAGTCAGTGAGGCAACTCACTTTCATACAAACTTCTACTTTTCAACAACAGGAACCTCATCTAAATATATGTTCAGTTCCAGATAAGTAAATTTACCTGGATCTTCTAATTCAAACTAAACCTGGAATTCACAAGATAGTGCTACAGACTTTTCTAATTCGATATTTTTTTTCCTTTAGACTTAAGCCCATTTGCCCAACCACAAAACCGAAATAAAATATAAGGATAATAATATAAAAGAGGTGGTGGAGAGAAGGAAACCTCCCCTGCCATCTGTTTTTCTAGTCTGACATTATGAGTATCATTCTTTTTATTTCTAAAAATGCATCCAGTCTGGTATCATCCTAAGGCATTGTAGGAAATTTCATTGATGGTTCAACCCAGGTATCTAGAACTACATGAAAACATGCTTCTGCTCTTCCTCCTTGTCATCTCTGCAAAGTATGCCTGAAGAGGTGAAAACCATAGAGGAAGAATTCGACATCTCCCACTTCTGCTTTGATATAAATTAAAACTTGGGGGGGGGGGCTTTCAAATCAGTGTTGACTCCTGGTGACTGCCTGGACAGGTCCCCACAGTTTTCTTGGCAATATTTTGGAAGTGGTTTGCCATTGCCTGCTTCCAAGGGCTGAGAGACAGTGACTGGCCCAAGTCACCCAGCTGGCTTCATGCCTAAGGCAGGACTAGAACTCACAGTCACCCAGTTTCCAGCCTGATGCCTTAACCACTACACCAAACTGGCTGTCATAAAACTTGGTGTATTGTGTAAAAAGCTAAGCAGTAAGATTTCATAGGTTATAAGACATAAAAGAATATGGTCGAAACAACCCAAGAAAGTGATCTGCTACTCCATAAAACAGTATGTTATTTTAATAGTATGGAGTCCTTGGTGCTCTCTGAGCTTGGTTGTTTGATTGCAGATGTTTCATTACCCGACTAGGTAACATCATCAGTGATGGTGAGTGTTACTATTTTAATAAGAATGATACTATTAAGATTGATATAATTTTAATAGTATCAACAAGCTCTCAGCATATGACAAAAAGAATACATGTCCCTGCCTATAAATTTGTAAAGTAATAAAAAAGCTGTCCCAAAAGAAGAGAGAGAAAAGTGATGGGGTAGTCAAGAATTATGACCATCTCTTAGAAGGGCATACTATCTTAATAAAGAAAATGACAATTTAGGGAATAAAACAGCGGTTTTAAAAATGGCCTCCCTAATTCCTTATCCAATGAATAAACTGGAGGGAGAGGCTTAGGGCTCTATATACATCCCACTCATATTCCACCCCCAAATTTGGCAAAACAAATACTGACAGAAGCTTATAGGCAATGAATGTAAAAGGCAACGGATGTGAAATGTTCTTCATAATGGTTACCATTTGTTACATCAAACTACAGAATAGCACTAGTTTTTTATTTCAATTCATTTTAGTATTTTCATTCTTAATTAATTTTGTAGTATATTAATTGCTTTTGTTTTTATATATGTATGTATTAAGGTAAGATTGTTACTATTGTATAGTTTTATTGTGTCTGGCCTTAGTAAAGGTAAAGGTTTCCCTTGACATTAAGTCCAGTCATGTCCAACTCTAGGGGGCAGTGCTCATCTCCATTTCAAAGCCGAAGAGCTGGCATTGGTCCGTAGACACTTCCGTGGTCATGTGGCCAGCACGACTAAACAGAACGCCATTACCTGCCCGCCAAAGCAGTATCTATTAATCTACTCACATTTGCATGTTTTTGAACTGCTAGGTTGGCAGGACCTGGGACTAGCAACGGGAGCTCACCCCATCATGCAGATTCAAACCACCTACCTTCCGATTGGCAAGCTCAGCAGCTCAGCGGTTTAACCCACAGAGGCACCGTGTCCCTGTGTCTGGCCTTAGGGCTGTAATAAATGTGATGATGATGATGATGATGATGATGATGATGATGATGATGATGATGATGGAGAAGGAGAAGGAGAAGGAGAAGAAGAAGAATGCTAGCTGTTTATACTCTTTACTTTCATGGATAGTGTGGGGTGGAGATGTTGTCTCCTTTTTCCCCCATGCTCTGGTTTCAATAGTACTTCATTATGATCCAATAGCATTTTCTCAGAATTCTAGGTAAAGAAGGAAGAGGATGCTTTCTAATTGATGGTTACTATAAAATAACCCACATCCTCTGAGTTTTGTTCAAAGTTCAGAGTTCTAGCTACCACACAAGAATATTCACAGCTGATTTACCCCTCCTTCCTCTCATACTTATCCATGAATCCAGCCTGCAAGCAAATTGCTTATTTCTAGTATTAGACCCTTAAAGTGAAATTAAAGAAGATTCATGCTAGATATATATACAAAGCCTACCCAATTCATTTCAGAGATCTAATCTAAAGTTTGTTAAATGGTTTGAGCAGGCATTGGTGCTGTGGAAATAAACAGATCCAAGTAAGTACATTAATCTGAGTGAGATTTAGGGGACTGGGGGAGTGAAGAAGAGAAAATATCATAATCCAGTGATGGAAAAACACAAATGGATCAAGGGTTTTATGAAAGAATAAAGTATGTCAGGTAGAATTCCACAGAACTCATTAAAAGAAATCTGTGTGTTGTTTTAGGACATGCTGTAATTATCTTTATATCAGTAGTGTCTCTTTTGTGACCAATGCCAAATTTCAGAAGTGTTATATTGTTGTTTTATTTCATTTATATCCTGCAAAAATATCATGAAATATTTTTTTCCCCATTCATGTCCAATTCTTGGAGACTGCCTGGACAAGTCCCTGCAGTTTTCTTGGCAAGGTTTTTCAGAAGTGGTTTGCCATTGCCTGCTTCCTAGGGCTGAGAGAGGGTGACTGGCCCAAGGTTACCTGGCTGGCTTCGTGCCTAAGGCAGGATTAGAACTCACAGTCTCCTGGTTTCTAGCCTGGCTCTCAATCATGCTCTGTTTACACTGAAATGGAACTGACCTATGGGTTGAGTAGGAAACATAAAGAATTAACACACTGATATTTTTTTTCTTAAAAAAGAAAGCGGTCACTAAACCAGAAGACATCCTCATTATGCAACAAATGGAGAATGATGGATCCTTCCACCCCATAATCTCTCTACCTTTATCAGGATTCTCTAAGACAGTGTTTTTCAAACTCGGCAACTTTAAGATGCGTGGACTTCAACTCCCAGAATTCCCAGCCAGCATGCTGGCTGGGGAATTCTGGGAGTTGAAGTCCACGCATCTTAAAGTTGCCGAGTTTGAAAAACACTGTTCTAAGACATTCAACAATGCTATAATACCTACTGAAATCCAACAGTCCCTCTCCCTTTACTCTGCTCCCCATGGTGGTATTGTCAGCTCTACAAAGTAGACCAGAGCCAGAAGACTAACTATAACTATAGTTTATTGACCTAGGCTACAGTAATAAAATCTTGCAAGTCTGCCTCTGTTTTCCTTTCCCTCCCTCTTATTCCTCAGTGAATCAGGGAGGAACCAGCCTGAGTTCCAGCATGAACTGGGAAAGATTTCTCCCACCATTCCATTCCATTCCATTCCATTCATCTAACTATATCTTCTATCTATGTGTCTATTCAAACTAACAACAGTTGACACAAAAAATGGGAGGAGTGATCTATCCTATCAGGATTGACATGTTTTACTAACCAGGACAGAAGGAGAATGCCACCCCTCTCTTTTTCAGTATGGAAACTTTAAGCTGATATCATATAAACTAATAGCCCATGGACTGGAAACTTCAGGGAATCCATGGTTTAGTAGATCAAAAGCACTCCTTCTCTGAACTTCCCATGACTCACCTCATTTGGAAGCTTTCTAATGGTACTACTTGATGGGGAAAAAAATCCAGAAATGGCATTTTACACAATTGTATGCATTGGGAGTGTTTGTTGAAATAAATCCTCCCTACTTCCAATACTTATCTCTATGCAGAGGTTCTGTTGTATCAATCCCCTCCAGCTTCTATGGAGGAAAGCTACATTTGCACTCTACCCTCACTCTGTACTTGCCTAATTTGGTTGAAATTAGAGAATTGGTTTCAAAAGCTGTAATTAATTCCCCAAAATTTGAATATTTCATTTCTTCAAGTTGGATATATTCAACATAGGATGGGAGTCCTAAGCTTTTACACAGCACACACAGAAGCTTATGATGGTTCTCAGATGTGTTATAGATAATAAGAACAAAGATTGCATTGCTTGATTGAGATCTTGTTTTTTTGCCAATTCCACCTAGAAAGCTCCTTGCAAATCAACTTTTTTTTTTTACCGGAATCAAGCAAATTGCTAAGACTAAAAACAAACTGACCACTTTGGATTCAGGAGGACAAAGAAAGCTTTTTCATCTATTAGGGGTCTTAGATCCCATTTACCAAAGACAAAGACATTCAACATTTCAATCTTCAGTACGAAAGCAAAAACAGATGAAAGAGGACAGCGTTCTAGAAAAGCTCACAAAATCCCTTCCATGCATTAAATGACAACATGACAACATCAGCAAGCCATATGAGCTGCATTCACTTTTGTAGCTGCCCATTGCCATTTAATTCCCCCAATGTATTGACTTTCATAGAGATCAATTTCACTGCATGAGGGTGGTCCAGCAAACCTCTAATGAAGTTTACTGCCGTGGCTCCCCCCATTCAATCATTCTGCATATAGAGAGGGTCATGTATATCTCATGAAAGTGTTTCTTACTAAATAAAAATATATCCACTATCTCTGTGAGCTTGGAGGAAAAAAACATGGATATTTTCTTTCTACATGGTGGAAAGAAGTTCAGGATATAAAGGAACTTTATCTATCTATCTATCTATCTATCTATCTATCCCTCATATTTTTATCACCACCCATCTCCCCCATATAGGGGACTCTGGATGGTTCACAATAAAATGGTTTAAAATTCAATAAAATCATAAATAATATCCATCAATAAATATCAATATATAATGTAATGAAATTCAAGTAATGGCAGATCTAATTCCACCCAAAGGGGAACAAGACCAGCCCTGGCAGGACTAGGGAACCAACCAACCCCAAGAGTGGCTCTTCCTTTCCCCACTCCAGGCATGATGACAAAGCCAGGCCTTCAACCGTTTCCTGAAGTCCAGAAGGGAGGAGGCTAACCTCACTTCCAGGGGAAGGGTGTTCCAACTTGATATATCTTTAACAGAGATATATGAGAGAAAAGACATGATAGGTTCATTCAGTTAAACTTACTGTACCTTTATATACCTCTAAGAGATTATGAGAGAAAGTGAAATTGATAGGTTCATCCAACTAAAGTTATTTCATAACTTTTCTTACAGCAGTCGATATTTGAGTATGCACAAAAATGGCAGAGTTTGGATGCTTAGGCATGCCGGAAATGAGTGCCAAAAATATACAATCTAGGATTGGATTATCAAAAAAAAAAAAAAAAGACATTTGTAGATATGAATTCATGAGACAGTCAAGAACTGTGAACCCACTAGATTTAATTTATGGGCTAATGTTGAGTTTCAAGTGTATTAATATATGATTTCAATTCCTCCAAGGTAAAAAAGAACAAAAAACAAAAAAATGGTACATGAAGACTTTTTTATAGCCTGCATTAGTAGGACAACATTCTAGACTGTCATTGATAAAAGATATATTAAAAAATCCATATCTACCACTATTTGCAATTTTCCCTTATGCTTGTTGCTTGTAATATAATTTCATGTAGACTCTATTTTTAATATATATTTCCCTGATGTTGGCTTTTAAAACATACATGTCTTTGTTACAAGCTATTCTTAAAAAAAAAATGCTATCCCCTTTTGTACAAAACATTTAGTACATTATAACAATGTTGTAAAAGATTGGGTTTGCACATGTTCCATATATGTGTACAACAGAGCCTCGTGTGGCGCAGAGTGGTAGGTGGCAGTATTGCAGCCAAAACTCTCCCCACAACCAGAGTTCAATCCCAGTGGAAGCTGGATTCCCGGGTAGCCGGCTCAGGTCGACTCAGCCTTCCATCCTTATGAGGTCGGTAAAATGAGTACCCAGCTTGCTGGGGAAGGTGACGACTGGGGAAGGCAATGGCAAGCCACCCCGCTATAGTCTGCCAAGAAAACGTCATGAAAGCAGCATCCCTCTAAAGGGTCAGACATGACTCGGTGCTTGCACAAGGAACCTTTCACCCTTCACACAAGGATTTCAATGCTAGTTGATACTTTCCAAGTCTTTGCCACTTTGGAAGATCTCTCCATTTTGTTCTCATAGAAATACACAGTCAGTTACTTATATGTGCCTAGCTGTAGAGAATAAGGAAGATGGCCTTGATAGGTCATGAAAAAGCTGTTGCCTAGGCAAAAGGGGCTAAAGCATTTTGAAGTCCAGAACATCCAGATAACATCTGGAAGCAGCTCAGACAGACACCTCCCAAATTCAGTGAACTATAAGGAAGAGGAAGAAGTACAGCACAACCAAACTTGCGTGATTCTTCTTTTTATAGTCAGTCTCAATAAAAGTAGCGTTAGACTTCTTGTGGAGTTGATTTCACAGTTTGGTTTACCTAGTGGGGCTGACATCTCTCTTGCAAACTCTCTTGTAGGAGTGGCTGAAGATCTTGCCTTTTTTAGTGGGTATGGCTTTTGATCCTCAGGCCATGCCACTGCCCAAAGGGCAACTTGCTGCAGTGTTGTTGAAACACCAACCACAGGTGGATTTACAAATAACCAACTTGCAAAATGCCAGTGCCTCTTAACGGAACAGTTGGATCTGACAAAGGCAGTGTACAAGTGGGCCGCAGACACAATTTCAGCTAAAATTGCTGAAGGGGGGTTGGTGCAGCTTTCTACAAAATTTTGTCTTCCACCCTAACCCTAACCCTAACCCTAACCCTAACCCTGACCCTGACCCTGACCCTGACCCTAACCCTAACCCTAACCCTAACCCTCATTCTCAGCTTTCTCTGTGATCCTGCATACTATTCTTTAATAAATCAGATATCTTTGAACTCCTGCTCATGAGTCTGATAGTGTTTTAGAATAGGCAACCATTACACTAACATTCTGACACAAGAATGTCTGAATATACAGAATTCATGTTTACAATTGAAATGGAACAACAGTGAATTTGTACAATAATGATAATCAGGAGTCACACTGAGTTAGGTGGCCATTTAAATATGGGCAAGACTGAATACTCTCCCCTTATTTATTCAACCTATTGTCATGTTCACTGTTTCAATGTAGAGTATACATCGTAACGTTTCACATGCCATGGCGCTGATGCGCGTTTCTGTTTGGGAGGGAGCTGCTGTGAGACCTTGTACCAAGCTCTGTATCTGTGTTCATTTCAATGGAATGTGCTTGGGTTATGTTCTCTGTTCAAGGTCTTTTCCCGCTGATCAGCAGAAACCGCTAGGAGCACCTGGGATTGTGAACTTGGGAAGATTCTACGGGGGGAGGGATCTCATTTGCACCGAGGGTTTTTAGTTTGCATTTGGCGCTCTTTCATCATTCTCAGCTTTCTTTGTGATCCTGCTTACTGTTCTTTAATAAATCAGATATGTTTGAATCTTGATTGTGAGTCTGATACTGTTTTAGAATAGGCAACCGTTACATATAGTAAAACTTCTTTTAAAGAGCACTTCAATGTGAATCAGTTTGGGAATACTACCTCTTCAGTGGCCATAAATCCTTGGGCTACTGTTTGCTATTATATTTATTATGAAAAGAAAATGTGTAGATTCAATGCACATCTTTGAAATTTTAATGAATTACTCTCTTATTGGATGATTCTGTGTACAAAGGGAATGGGGAGATGTTGTCCCACTACTGGTCTTGTATGCCCTCTGTCTTCATTGTTTGGCAATTGAAATTATGTAGTGATGGGTAGGTTTAGTGGAGAAACAACACTGGAGCCCTGAATTATATCCCTGCTCCTCACTGTATGCATGCAAGTAGGGCAAAATGAATATTGAATACAGATGAGAGAAAGAGAGAGATAGAGAGAGATGAGAGATGTGTGAGCCAGTTTGATGTAGTGGTTAAGGCACCAGGCCAGAAAATGGGAGACAGTGAGTTCTAGTCCTGCTTTAGGCACAAAGTCAGCTGGGTGACCTTGGGCCAGTCACTCTCTCTCAGCCCTAGGAAGGAGGCAATGGTAAAATTATTTCCAAAAAGCCTTGCCAAGTACACTGCAAGGACTTGTCCAGGCAGTCACCAGGTGTGAAGACTGACTTGAAGGCACACACACACATACAATAGATGATGGGATAAGGATAGGGATAGGGATAGGGATAGATAGATAGATATGGAGAGAGAGAGAGAGAGAGAGAGAGAGAGAGAGAGAGAGAGAGAGAGAGAGGGATGCATTTTGTACATTTTCCTGAGTTGAGAAGGGCCATTGAGGCCAAGTCCCTGGTCACTTCAGGGAGCAAAATGAAAGCAATCCCAGATAACTGCCTCACCTCTGCTTAATGCTGTGATATCTAAGCTAGGAAATACATGGACAAATTATTGTAGTGAAGAGGCAAAATGCCAATGAACAGATCTGCCAAAGTATTCAGTTTCTGCAGCAGTATTTGGACAAACATTTTTCAGATCTGTTTTAAAATGTCATTGGAAAAAAGATGATTTTTTTTCTGGAACCATGTACCTCTACGTGTCCACTTCTTGATTAAATTGGGAAATCTGTCAAAATTCTTTATAATTCTGGCTGCATTGCAAAAAGTGTGCTTGAACTTTTCAGATCTAGTGGTTTGTAGGGAAAATATGTTGAATGAGTTGATGATGCTGTGTGCAAGACTGACCTCTCATTTTTCTCCATAGAAATTTTTGCATTATTGTTTATTCAGTCATCAGATGAAGACATATCTAAATAGTCTGCTGTGACTTCAAAGACACTGCTAACAATTGTAGTGCCATCTGTGTCAGCCAAAAGGTGCTTTATCTGAACTAGAACAGAAATTTTTCAGCTCACAAATATCATAAGAATAATAGCATTCCATTGAGAAAAAGATTATATGGATTTTTAAATTCCTTATCCATATTCTTCTGCTGAAAAAACAGGGTGGGAAGTGTTTTAACTATGTATTTTTCAGAAATCTTAGAGCCACACAGTAGATAATTCAGTTTTAGTTTTAAGGTGCTGCAAATCACTACTTGCCATAGATATCCACTGGGGAAGCAGAGGAACAAATTACAAAATGCATGTCACAATGCAGACTACATGACTTACCAATTTGCATCTGGTGCCGGGATGCAAATATGAAAGGATGGGATTTGTCATGATGCACATTTTGACATCTTGGCATTGTTTCAGTAAGTATAAGACTGATGTTATTTGCACTGTAATGTGTAACTGGATTTCTGATTGTAGAAGAGGATGGTTTACTTTATGTATTTATGTTCATCACTAAGATATTCTCTAATTTAGATTTCAAAATTACTTCTTCAATTCTGGAATTGATGAATGGGATTCTTATAAAAGGCCATGGTATTCATATAAACAAAAAAATAAACAGTTATTTGTTTTTCACTTTTCCAGAATAGTGATTCTGATTTCTGGCCTATAGACATGCAAGAAAGTGAGGGGAGGATGGACAATGACAAAACATATGACATGATGTCATGGTGCAACCAAGATGACCTACATACTTGCATCTGTCATCAAAAACAGGAAAATCTGAGAGCAGAAGAACAGGCCAGTTTTAGAGAAGGTAGAGGCACCATTGATCAATGTTTGGTTTACAGCATTTGATTGAAAAATTCAATGTAGTATCAACAATGTGGTATCATTGTATGCTGCCTTTATAAATCCTAAGGCAGCCTTTGATTCTGTATCTAGGACCAAATTATGGGAGAAGCTGGAGGCCTCATCAATCAACCATAGGCTTCTCTATTTAATCTGAGTCCTACATACTAATATGACTCTGAAGGTCATGTGCAATATGCAAGGGTTTCGCTCAAAGCTGGTTAAAACTCAAAAGGGGATAAAAGAGGGATGCATTTTGCCCCCCACCCCACTTTTCAATTTTTATATCAATGGTATAGTGAGATGTCTGAGCAATCCAAATTTCCATCCCCCTAAACTAGGGTTTTGCAGCATTGTCCTGCTGCATTACGCAGATGACTCTGTAGCTCTTTCCAGAACACCAAGAGGCCTTAAAAGAGCTCTGAGAACTCTAGTCCAATACTGCAACAATGATCATCTGGAAATAAGCTATCAAAAAACAAATTAATGCTCCATTCATGGCCATAGAATAGAATAAGTGACTTGTTTTAAGTATTTAGGAGTAGTCATGCATGCCACTAGCTCTAGGAGAGCCTACTGTGAATATGCTGCTGCTGCTGCTGGACAAAGATCTGCTAATGCCATTCTCAATTTTTTTTCACTCCAAGGGAGGATGCTATGTTCCAGCTGCACTTAAGCTCTTTCAGGTGAAGCCACTAGCCCAGCTCCTTTATGAGACTTTGGTTGTCCCCTGGCTTTTTGTTTCATCTCCTACACAATCTAAATTCATCCAAGAAGCTCTCCAGTTACCTCATATTTCTACCACACTTTTATGACTGGAGACAGCTATGATAAAAGTTGAGTCAAGAGTATGTCTAGTTTCTATAAAGCTTTGGTTAAAGCTTAACTTTTATCCTCAAGGCCTAGCAGCATTAATTCTTCAGGAAAATTTCCAATCCACACGGATCAAGGCTGTGGAATCTTAACTTTCAAATTTAGGTTACTCTCTCTCCTCATTCTTAAGATGAAATATGATCAGGTGAAACGAACTCTGAAGCAAAGGATAAAGGATATGGAGCGGTAAGCAGATCTAGGGAAGGCCTTGGCCTTCCTTCACCAGTACACAACAGATATATTGTCACCACTGCAAGCTACCTTACACAGCTAGAAATACCCAGCCATCGGAAAGCTTTCTCTCTTGCCCCAGGTCATTCACTCGCCTCTACAGTATTGGATGGTAAATATTAAAAAAGTACCATTGGCTGAAAGGCTTTGCCCTTGTGATTCCAGAGAGATGGAAACTACAGAATATGTTTTTTGTTGCCCATTTTACAGAGACATTCAAACCAGATTCATTCTATTTCTGATTAGTAGACAATGTGGTTGCTCAAACTCAGCCTATGCCCAGATGCTGCTCATAGACAAACTTCCTTTTGTTATAGCGCATGTGGCTAGGTTTTGTGCAGCAGCACAGAAGATCTGGCAGACCCAAATGAGACAAGCACATTCTATGTAACTGTAATTCATTTAATTTTTAGATATTATCACTTCTTTATAATTTTAGTACCATTGCTAAGTTCATTCATTCATTCATTCACTGTGTTTGTATGCCTCCTATTCTTGTTAGCTCTGGGCAGCTACCAATACAAGAGAAGGCAGTCCTTCAGATCAAATTCTGAGTTTCAGAATTCTATCACGGCAATTGTATAGCTTTGTGGGAGTGCGGTATTTCAGAAGAACCCATTTTGTAATGAAAAACCATCTTGTTCTAATATGGATGCTGAATGGAATCAGCTACTAATATAACTACAGTCTAAACAATGTAATGTGAAACTATCTATGTGTAACTAAGTGTTACTATGCAACTTGTTGAATAAACTTAACAGTCTCCAAGGATACAAGTTAAAGATTGTCAAACCACTTTATTATAATAGAGACCGAGAAGAACAAACTCCAGTACAGTTTTGCATGACTGTTTAAGAATAAAGAAAAATGTTGTTACTGTTTGACAGATCAAAGCATAGTTTGGGGGCATATGGATTTTAATAATGATTAATTATTAAATTAATAATAAATGTTTGCTGCATAGTATAAATATAAGCTGAACACTCTCCTTGGTGAATCCTCTTCATCAGAACACCTTGACATATGTCAATAAATTGCAGTAAGCTTTCTTCACCTTGTTGTCCTCTAGTTTTCTTTTAACTTCCCTAGCTATGCATCAAACTTTAGTTGATGGATCTCATGATTATAACTGGGGAGGACAAAAGGTGATCTGGCAAGACATAAAATCTTTCTGGTCAACAACTTGCCATCCTAGGTTTCTATGTGGCTGTCAGTCTAATTTCATGTGACTCTTTGGCTAATATAAAGAAATCTGTGCAATCAGTTTAAATCTTTCAAAGGCAAACCCAGCAATTTCCCAGCAGTCTACAGAATGGAAGAAAGAAGAGAGGATAAGAAAGAGGAAGAAAACAAGATATAGAAAAGGTGGCATGTAAATGAAGAACAACTAATAGTCCATACCATAGCTTAGTTTAGTTCCATCCTCATTAGCATGCAGCCCCAACAAAATATGTGAAGTATGTATAGCTAGCTCTCAACAGCAAAAAAGATAGCTCACCACTGCTTTAAAGAAGTAGTAAAAGTTAAAGGATCTACAGAGAGCTCTCCAAATTTACTTCCTAATATGATTCTTTGATACATACTATTCTTCCTCAAATCCAAAGTGATTTTGGTTTGTCATTAATATGCTTACTAGTGCAGTGTTTGGAATGTGATTTCAAATAGCAGTTGGAACAAGCAGGATTTGAACACAGCTCCTGTCTGCAACTTTTTAAAGCATCTGCATCTTCTTTGTGTGATTACATGGCTACCCTTTCCAGCTGTCAAGTGATCCAGGAAAAGACACTGTTGCATTAAAGAACCTGAGAAAACAGGTTCTATATCCATACCACAACATTCTCCAATGTATCTTTTTGGAATTAACTCAAAATGCTCTATATCCACAATAGCTACAATATACTTTCTACATTAAATATTTTTTCTACTTTCTTTCTGGAGAAGGAAAAGAAGTAAGCTTGGGTGCAGATAGGCTTTGAATGCAAGGCACTGGATACAAGATCAGTAAATGTCAATGAATAGGCATTTGCTACAAAGACCCATGATTTATCTTCATTACAGTTATCTGTTCACCAGCAAGGCAGAGCATTATATATGTGCACCAAGACATTGATGCTAGTAGCCAAGCTTCAATGCAATCAAGAAGATATATGGAGAGAAATAGTAGATAGTGTTTTACACATTTATCATGATTGTACAATAGCTGCTGAATCATAGCTGTAAGTAGCCAGAGCTCCTCATAATCCAATATTGTCAGCACATTTGTCTGCAGCACCACTATTTTAAAGTGAATGCTACCCCATTCCAATATACTGTGAATGAAGTGATCTATTTAATTTTTACCTGGGATAAACAAGGACAGAAATAACGCATTTTCAAGAATAAATATTATCCCTGAAACCTATGGAATTAGATTCCTGAGCTGAATCTAATTCAGCTGAGCTGCGCTGCTGTTTCCTATTTGAAAAGATCCTGTCACTGTTCATCTGTCCTTCAGGGAAGGCAAAATCAAGAAACAGAAGTTGCTAGGAGTCTTTAAAAATATGTTCATGGGGTAAGGATATTGTAACAGAAATTTGAAAGCCTTTCAAAGCCCTTCTCTTTGTCAACTTATACCTAACCTAAACAAGGTGGAATTCTTTTGAGTTTCTTTCTCATGCTTGATGCTCTATCACACAAACCTGATTTTGACATTTTTCTATAATGGCTCAATATCCCCCTCCCATTTCTGAATCAAGCCCACATTCTGTCACATAAACTCCCTCATCAGAGTCACACATGTCCTGAATGTGAAGATGAGCCAGGCAGCTTGTCAAGGTCAATGCACAAGTCTGAGATGGAAAATTTAGATGAAGTTGGAACATGCTCCCAACCCCCAACTGCCCAGCAAGAGCAACTGGATAGAACCACACGACAGGAAGAATGGGTTTTCTTCTTCCTGGTGATCATTGTCTGGCAAATCTAAAGGAAGTTCCAGGGGATGGAGCTTGTGTGGGCATTTCAGATGAAACTGAGTTAGCTATATCCTCTGCCACTTCCCAGGATCACTGGGTTTCAGAGTAGCCCTTCCAGTGAATCTAATGTTGAAGCCTCCCCTTGCTGTGTCTAGAATGCAAAATACTATATTTCACCTTATATTCCTCTTCCTTGTCTATGAGAACCAGTGGGTGGGGGGGGAGTGCTGAATGCAAGAGACAGTGCAGCCCCTCCCAAACAAGGAGAGGATGGCGAAACACTGGCTGTACTTTCATTGAGGTGAGTAATTGCAACCAGAAGGTCACTGGGTTGAACTGGTGTAAGATAGTGAAGGGGCTGATAAACTTCAAGTCTAGTTTCTTGGATGAATGGAAGGAAGGCAAAAACTTAGTGGAAAACTACACCAAATGTCCACAACAAACTTGGTGCTTTCTTGACTATGCGCATCTGCTGTACATTTGTATGCAGCCTTGGCCAAATCTAACTGTTCAGCTAAATAGCTCTGCACCACCTGTCTCTCTTGGATACACTGAGAGGCTCATGGAATCATACAGGCAGGAATTTTCGACAGCCAGGACTATAGACATAAACTGCTTGAAAGGGAGATATGCCAACTAAGGAATGCAGAGAGCTGCTATATGCAAATTACGCAAACAACAAATCAGGACAATTGTCCTGTTGGTAGGACATGTAACAAAGCAAAAATTGTTCCAGCATCACTTTAGGCTTCTCTGATTACGCATTCAGTTGTGAATGATGAAACAATGACAAATGAGTATGAATATTTAGCAAGCGGAAGAGGGTCTTCCAGAACCTGGATGTAAATTGAGACCCATGATCCAAGATCCCATGATTGTCTAATCTCCTGTTCCAAAAGAAGAAAAACATGTCCTCTTGTTTTTCTCCCCTATGTCCTGAAGTTTTATTGTTATGGCAAAGTAGTGATACATCTTCCCTGATAGGAACATATAAGTGACCATTGTGAAACAAAGGTCCTTCAGTCACAGAGAAAAAAGAAGACTCTATCTGTGGGGCTGGAAGGCATTCATCTGAGCCCTGACATATGGCTTTTGTTGTTGTAAGTGAATCCCATCCAATAGATCTACTGCCTGATTCCATGTCCCTAGCTCCTCTGGAGTGTCCCTTCTGGGAGTGGGGTGTAGGGTAGGGCAAACCTGTCAAGCTTCAATATCACAGTAGGGGGAAAGGACAGGACACATCAGATTCAGATTTGTGAGATAGGACATCTAGCAGGTGTGTTTGTGAGCTAAGAACACAGGTAGTGTAAAAACTGAAGCTGGAGAAACATTGAACTGAAGAATTGTGATCTAACCCTGAATGAGGATCTGTGCATTCTGCAGATTTATTTATTTATTTATTTATTTATTTTTCATATTTCATCACCCCCCATCTCACTAAGAGCAACTCTGGTAGTTGATGCTGTAGTTGATGCTACAAACTAGTCCTTGTGCCTTTCCTTTGGTTTGCACACAGGTATGCCTTCACACCCCTTCCCACGTTATCTCCTTTGACACTACTGTAGACCTTATGGAGAAGTTAACTTCCCAAAAATAATCAAGCTCCTCCCCCTCCCATCACCATCATTATCACTGCTATCATAATCTTACTTATCACAGTAGTAAATATATATTGTATTTCTCTTTATTATTGTTCCTTTATTGTTTATTTCATTTTAATTATCAAATTTGTATGCTGCCCAACTCTCAATGACTCTTGGTGACTCACAACAACTAAAGCCAGTAAAAAATAAGACATGGCAAGAACGATAGAGGAACAAAGCACAGAGTCTTCACCCTCTCTCGCCAAAGGCCTGGGCAAAGGGGCAGGTTTTTAAGGCTCTTCTACACAATAGCACGGTGAGGCCATCTGGATATTTTTCTTTAATGTTGTTTCGTTGTTCTGATATTGTTTTACATTATTAGAGGTTTTAAAAAGCTGTAGGATTTTAATAAATGGAGTTTGACTTAGTTCCCCTAACATTATTTCAATAAGAATGTAACTTCACCAGTCAGCAGAGTTTTCAAGAAAGGAGCCCTTGTGGTTGGGAAGAGGTGGGTGTAATTTCAATTAATATTAAATCAAGAAATACATAACTGTAGAATTTTACTTCACAGAACTCATTTTGTCTTCTCCTTTCTTTTTCTGAATGACAGGCAACATTAATTATCATAAGATTGCCTGCACAAAAGATTATTATTATCTTCTAAGAAGCAAGAAATGCTATGTGTCAGAATAGGACAAATACATTTTTAACCTAAAGGGGAAAGGAAATTCCAGTTAATGAAAAGTTATTTTTAAAAAAACGTTCCTCCAAAACCAGAATTAAGTGATAACAGATCAGATTTTCATTAGGCCAGAGAACAAATTGTTCCTTTGTGCTTAATGAAGGGATTTTGAGTATCCGTGTCAGTAAGGTATTATGTAAAGGAAGCTTCAGTTATTAATGCCACTGCACCACTATATAGATCTATTTTTCTAAAGTTACCTCCTTAGAGAGATACTGAAATGTGTTAAGCATACTTAAGCAATGACCCTATCTGATAAAGATTGATAGTCACCTTAACTGGAGCTGATTATCCCAAGCCTTAGCAAATCCTGCTCCCTGCTACTGTTAGCACTCTGTCGATTGTTGTAAGGAAAACTTACCAAGGGTTTGTCCCGAGCCTGGAATGAAGAAACGCAGGCAATTGCTTGAGCAGAGGTGATTTTCTTTCCCAAGAGCATGTACAGAGTATGCTAGTTGAGGGAAGCCACACGTGTATTTCCCCACCAGCCCCTTATACAGAGGCGCAGGTCTAGAGCGTGAGAGACGGTGTTTGTTTTAGCTGGGTTCGCACCTTGTCGGTTTCAGGGATGCTTTCTAAGAGTTCTGAATGAGTGTTGATTGAACAAAAGCCAAATCCTGTGGTTGCGCCCCCTATTGTTTTGTGGTTTCTAGTTCCTTTGACCAATTAAGCTCTCTGCCGGGCTGTGGATTCTGTGTTGGGTTTAGATTGTTTGATATTCTAAGGGGAAGCCCTTTTCTTTACTTACGCTAATATGTTGCATCTCCACTCTTTGTTTTCTCAGTTCCCTGACCTCATGGGGAGTCTGATTAGGTTACCGGATAGCTCCGACTGGCTTGTGAATCTGATCGGATTATTGGAAGCTTCTTCTAGGGCTCATGCTCCTATTACTTTATTGTTATCTATTCTTAGTCTTTTTCCCCTGGGTTTCCTGTCTTCTTACTCAGTTTGGGGAAAGTGTTTTGGCAGGAAGTGTCTATGGGGAAGGCATGGTTTAGAAAAAGGGAGAAATAGCGGTTTGCTTAAGGAAAAAGAGAAAATGGGGGGGTTGCTTAAAACCTTCTAACACTCTTCTTATGACATTAATATACTTTAGAGAAGAAGGTGATGACATAAAATGGATCTTGCCATAGGGCAAAATTCCTGACCTTTTGTTAATGAAGATCAAAGAGGCTTTGGTTGAGAATACAAAGCTTGGGAATCTGGATATTTGGCTTCAGAATAAAGTAAACATTGTGGCTGATTTTACCAGGCTTGGATTTAATATTAACAGAGAACTCTTCCATGTCTCCAATCCACAATTCTTTGAAAGCTGTTGCAACCAGTGCTATGTTATTGGAAGTTCTGACCTTTTTGCTCTACACTCAAAGAATCATAGAGTTGGAAGGGATAGATGAGTAAAGCCAAATTAGAGTTTTAAAGTTGCCTACCATTACTCCCCAATACAATTATGGAAACTCAGTAATCTTAGATATATCACCAGGAGAGAGCCTAAAGATCTTGCAATAGAATGTGTCAAATGACCTAAGATTCACTGACTTAAAATAATTCCCTGGAAAATCCTAAGGTCAAGTTCATCAACTAAACTAGACAGAAGATCATATATTTTGTCTTCTCCCATCTGTTTTGGAGCAGGAAATATTCCCCTCTTCCAAGGTCTCTTTGTGGGATAAGCTAATTCCTATTCTTCCACCCTGAATGGTGTAATCAGCAGGAATTCCAACAGGCCGATCATCTCGATCCTTCACATATGTAAATACACATTAAGAACTGTTCTTTAGTATGTTCTGTTTTAAAATGTCCTATACAATATTTTCTTTTTTCAAATTATATATTATTAGTTAAAAAACACAGGGCTAACTACAGTAAGGTGTGTATTAATCAGAATATGTGTGCATGTATAATTCTTACATGGGGCTGTTGTGGCTCAGTGGTTAAGATGCTGAGTCAGAGGACCATTAAGGTTGGCAGTTCAAAACCTGAGAGCGTGAGCCACATGATGGAGTGAGCTCCCGTCAATTTGTCCCAGCTCCTGCTAACCTAGCAGTTCAAAAACATGCAAATACAAGTAGATAAATAGGTACCACTTCAGTGGGAAAATAACAGGGACATGAAAGGAGCCCCCTCGGGCATCCCCCGGGCAATGGTGACATCACCGGCAAATCCTTTCAGTACAGAAGCTCCTTGGTAGGTGCTTCTGACACACACACACACAGACACACAAATTATTACATGATGGAGAAAAATATGTCTATTGAAATTGCTAATTCTTTATTCCTTATATACAACTTGGAATCATATTATTCACCAAAAGGAGTAGTGAATACAGATAGGGAGATTTTTAATTTTTAAAACAATACATCATCATCACTATAGCATCAATGACAACATAAATATTTCATAAAGTATCTCCAGAATTACAAGTATGCCATAAATACATTCAGAAAAATCAGGGTTGTTGTTTTTTTATAATTATGGTTAATATTAAATCTGATACCTCTACTTAATAATCAAAATCCTAATTGATTCTGGTCCTGAGTGTAAGATTAGTATATATTCAATTGAAATGAACTGTTTTGTTGTTTATTCATTCAGTCGCTTCTGACTTTTCGTGACTTCATGGACCAGCCCACGCTAGAGCTTCCTGTCAGTTGTCAACACCCCCAGCTCCCCCAAGGACGAGTCCGTCACCTCTAGAATATCATCTATACATCTTGCCCTTGGTCGGCCCCTCTTCCTTTTGCCTTCCACTCTCCCCAGCATCAGCATCTTCTCCAGGGTGTCCTGTCTTCTCATTATGTGGCCAAAGTATTTCAGTTTTGCCTTGAATATCATTCCCTCAAGTGAGCAGTCTGGCTTTTTTTCCTGGGGTATGGACTGGTTTGATCTTCTCCAAGGCACTCTCAGAATTTTCCTCCAACACCACAGTTCCAAAGCATCTATCTTCCTTCTCTCAGCCTTCCTTTTGGTCCAGCTCTCGCAGCCATATGTTACTACAGGGAACACCATTGCTTTAACTGTGTGGACCTTTGTTGTCAGTGTGATGTCTCTGCTCTTAACTATTTTATCGAGATTTGTCATTGCTCTTCTCCCAAGGATTAAGTGTCTTCTGATTTCCTGACTGCAGTCAGCATCCACAGTAATCTTCGCACCTAGAAATACAAAGACTTTCACTGCTTCTACGTTTTCTCCCTCTATTTGCCTGTTATCAATCAAGCTGGTTGCCATAATCTTGGTGTTTTTGAGGTTTAGCTGCAAGCCAGCTTTTGCACTTTCTTCTTTCACCTTCATCATAAGGCTCCTCAGTTCCTCTTTGCTTTCAGCCATCAAAGTGGTATCATCTGCATATCTGAGATTGTTAATGTTTCTTCCAGCGATTTTAACTCCAGCCTTGGATTCCTCAAGCCCAGCTTGTCGCATGATGTGTTCTGCGTACAAGTTGAATAGGTAGGGTGAGAGTATACAACCCTGCCGTACCCCTTTCCCAATCTTAAACCAGTCTGTTGTTCCATGGTCTGTTCTTACTGTTGCTACTTGGTCGTTATACAGATTCTTCGGGAGGCATACAAGATGACTTGGTATCCCCATACCACTAAGAACTTGCCACAGTTTGTTATGGTCCACACAGTCAAAGGCTTTAGAATAGTCAAGAAAACAGAAATAGATGTTTTTCTGAAACTCCCTGGCTTTTTCCATTATCCAGCAGATATTGGCAATTTGGTCCCTAGTTCCTCTGCCTTTTCTAAACCCAGAATCTGGCAATTCTTGCTCCATGAATTGCTGAAGTCTACCTTGCAGGATCTTAAGCAATACCTCACTGGCATGTGAAATGAGTGCCACGGAATGAACTGTACTTACTTGAATTAATTTTAGTCCCAATAAATGATTAGCGTCAGGACCAGCAAAATTGAAGGTGAATGTTTTGTTTTTGGAAGGAAGATTTGATAGATAGATGACAGATGGATGGATGGATGGATGGATGGATGGATAGATGGATAGATATAAAATTTCAAGAGGAGATTGCATTCCTTTCTTGGCTTCTTTTTTTTTAATTACAATTAATTTGGGTTATGTTGGGGAAAACCATCAGAAGATGAAGGGGAAAATGGAATTAAAAGATAATGTCTTCCTTGAGCTCATTTTTTGTTTTTGTTTTTGTTTTTTTTAAGCCAAAGTTATACTTTTAAAAAATCCCTTAAGGTACATACAGTCATGACAGTTAGAAGCTTTAGAGGGGGCTAGAGTTATGAGGGACTGTAAAAGACACAATCAGCATATTTAGCCATACTGACCCATTTTGCTTCTTATTTGAGTATAAATCATGAAAAACTGCACAGTTGAAAGTCATTTTTCATTTATGTGTCCTAGTGAGGTCTGAGAGGTTCCAAAATGTGGGCCGTGGGGTTGCCTCCATTGTACTAGACAGCAACGTTGTGATGATGCCATTTCAATTTTCTCACACTTCTATAATGTTTCTGTAGAAGGAAAGCCTACTTTATTCAGTGGCTTTATTCTGATACAGAGTTTATAGAAGATGGTAATCTGGGAATTCGGCAAACAAGACTGACACATGGAATAATTAGGGATATAATAGGAATTATATAATAAAGGCATTATTATACAGAAGAAGATCAATAGTAGAAGCCCATTTTCTACCAGAAGCAGTCTAGTTCACTCCATGGTATGTTCAGGCAAGCTGGGAAGACTTCCATTTGAACCCTCGAGATCTACTGCCCAGCATAACTGTAGTGAACATAGACATCCATGATTTGACTTTGTACAGGAAATTTTCTATGTTTCTCTGTGAGTAAATCCTGTAACTCCATACATATGAGTAAATTCATTCTAAGGAAAAGCCACAAAAGGCAAAGACAAATAGTATTTAAATTGTAAGTTAAGATGCAGTAGACATGATGACAAATAGAGCAGATAAATAGGGACACAAAACTGAAGAACTCTGTTAGTCTCAGATGCATGAGCATTTCATAATTCACATACTGCCAGTGGCAAAAGCTACAATAATAGCTACAGTATTCTCTGGGACGAAAGCATCCACTATGTTAGCTTCCTTTAAATGACATTTTATTCTATTCTCTTGTGTTGTTGTTATCAATTTAAATTTCCTATTTCTTGGCCAAGCCAATAACTGAAAGCGTTCTTTTATAAAGTTCTTTACAGATATGAGTGTGGGTGTTCATACTAAAATAACACTGATTTGGAGATAAACATCAAACAGGGAAAACTACTTTTTTAAGCAAAGTCAAGGTGGATCAGGATAGAGATTGAATAAATTGGGCCTTGGAGATATAACGTAAGATTTTGGCTATAATCATAACTGAAAATTGATGGTTTCAGCAACTTAGCTGCATTGCATTTAATTATTATTTTTTTTGGAAAGAAAACAGCTTTTCATTTGATGTAACTTTGACAAATGACATTGCTCCTGTTAAATTTTATATAAGTTTGAATTTTTATATTTTCCTTTAAAAGATGGATAATATTCCACTATCACAATGCAGTCTTCAGCAAAGGATCATTACCTTGTTGTGGTGCTGGAGCTTGAGCACCTCAATGATGCCATGAGCTAAACCGTGAAGGGCCACCCAAGACGGGAAGGTCATGACAGAGAGGTCAGACTAAATGCGATCCCTGGGGAAGGTAATGGTAGTTCTTGCCATGAAAACTAAATGGATCAGTACAACCAGAGATATGTCGGTATACCATTGGAAGATGAGACCACCAGGTCGGAAGATGGTCAAAATGCTACTGGGGAGGAACAGAGGATGAGTTCAACTAGCCCCAGATGTGATGACGCAGCTAGCTCAAAGCCAAAAGGATGGCTAGCAGCTGACGGTGCTGGTGGCAAACAGCGAATCTGATGTTCTAAGGATCAACACACCATTGGAACCTGGAATGTATGATCTATGAGCCAGGGCAAATTGGATGTGGTTATTGGTGAGATGACAAGATTAAAGATAGACATTTTGGGCGTCAGTGAACTGAAATGGACTGGAATGGGCCACTTCACATCAAATGACCACCAGATCTACTACTGTGGACAAGAGGAGCACAGAAGAAATGGAGTAGCCTTCATAATTAATAGTAAAGTGGCTAAAGCAGTGCTTGGATACAATCCAAAAAACGATAGAATGATCTCAATTCGAATTCAGGGCAAGCCATCTAACATCACAGTGATCCAAATATATGCCCCAACCACAGATGCTGAAGAAGCTGAAGTAGATCAGTTCTATGAAGATCTGCAGCACCTACTGGACAACAGGCCTAAAAGAGATGTTATTTTCATCACAGGAGACTGGAATACTAAGGTGGGCAGTCAAATGACACTTGGAATTACAGGTAAGCATGGCCTGGGAGAACAAAACAAAGCAGCACATAGGCTAATAGAATTTTGCCAAGACAACTCACTCTGCATAACAAACACTCTCTTCCAACAACCTAAGAGACAGCTTTATACATGGACTTCACCAGATGGACAACACCAAAACCAGATTGACTACATCCTTTGCAGCCAAAGGTGGCGGACATCTATACAGTCAGTAAAAACAAGACCTGGAGCTGACTGTAGTTCAGATCACGAACTTCTTATTGCACAATTTAGGATCAGACTAAAGAGATTGGGGAAGACCTACAGATCAGCTAGATATGAGCTCACTAATATTCCTAAGGAATATGCAGTGGAGGTGAAGAATTGATTTAAGGGACTGGACTTAGTAGATAGGGTCCCGGAAGAACTATGGACAGAAGTTCACAACATGGTTCAGGAGGCAGCAACAATATACATCCCAAAGAAAGAGAAAACCAAGAAAGCAAAATGGCTATCTGCTGAGACACTAGAAGTAGCCCAAGAAAGAAGGAAAGCAAAAGGCAACAGTGATAGCGGGAGATATGCCCAATTAAATGCAAAATTCCAGAGGTTAGCCAGAAGAGATAAGGAATTATTTTTAAACAAGCAATGCACGGAAGTGGAAGAAGACAACATAATAGGAAGGACAAGAGACCTCTTCCAGAAAATTAGAAACATCGGAGGTAACTTCTAGGCAAAAATGGGTATGATCAAAAACAAAGATGGCAAGGACCTAACAGAAGAAGAAGAGATCAAGAAAAGGTGGCAAGAATATACAGAAGACCTGTATAGGAAGGATAACAATATCGGGGATAGCTTTGACAGTGTGGTCAGTGAGCTAGATCCAGACATCCTGAAGAGTGAGGTTGAATGGGCCTTAAGAAGCATTGCTAATAACAAAGGCAGCAGGAGATGACGGCATCGCAGCTGAACTGTTCTAAATCTTGCAAGATGATGCTGTCAAGGTAATGCATGCTATATGCCAGCAAATTTGGAAAACACAAGAATGGCCATCAGACTGGAAAAAATCAACTTATATCCGCATACCAAAAAAGGGGAACACTAAAGAATGTTCAAACTATCGAACAGTGGCACTCATTTCACATGCCAGTAAGGTAATGCTCAAGATCCTGCAAGGCAGACTTCAGCAATTCATGGAGTGAGAATTGCCAGATGTACAAGCTGGGCTTAGAAAAGGCAGAGGAACTAGGGACCAAATTGCCAATATCCGCGGGATAATGGAAAAAGCCAGGGAGTTTCAGAAAAACATCTATTTCTGTTTTCTTGACTCTTCTAATGCTTTTGACTGTGTGGACCATAACAAACTGTGGCAAGTTCTTAGCGGTATGGGGATACCAAGTCATCTTGTATGCCTCCTGAGAAATCTGTATAACAACCAAGTAGCTACAGTAAGAACAGACCATGGAACAACAGACTGGTTTAAGATTGGGAAAGGGGTACGGCAGGGTTGTATACTCTCACCCTACCTATTCAACCTGTATGCAGAACACATCATGCAACAAACTTGGCTTGAGGAATCCAAGGCTGGAGTTAAAATCGCTGGAAGAAGCATTAACAATCTCAGATATGCAGATGATACTACTTTGATGGCTGGAAGCGAAGAGGAACTGAGGAGCCTTATGATGAAGGTGAAAGAAGAAAGTGCAAAAGCTGGCTTGCAGCTAAACCTCAAAAACACCAAGATTATGGCAACCAGCTTGATTGATAACTGGCAAATAGAGGGAGAAAAGGTAGAGGCAGTTAAAGACTTTGTAATTCTAGGTGCAAAGATGACTGCAGATGCTGACTGCAGTCAGGAAATCAGAAGACGTTTAATCCTTGGGAGAAGAGCAATGACCAATCTCGATAAAATAGTTAAGAGCAGAGAGATCACACTGGCAACAAAGGTCCGCATAGTTAAAGCAATGGTGTTCCCTGTAGTAACATATGGCTGCGAGAGCTGGACCAAAAGGAAGGCTGAGAGAAAGAAGATCGATGCTTTGGAACTGTGGTGTTGGAGGAAAATTCTGAGAGTGCCTTGGACTGCAAGAAGATCAAACCAATCCATCCTCCAGGAAATAAAGCCAGGCTGCTCACTTGAGGGAATGATATTCAAGGCAAAACTGAAATACTTTGGCCACATCATGAGAACACAGGACACCTTGGAGAAGATGCTGATGCTAGCGAGAGTGGAGGGCAAAAGGAAGAGGGGCTGACCAAGGGCAAGGTGGATGGATGATATTCTAGAGGTGATGGACTCGTCCCTGGGGGAGCTGGGGGTGTCGATGACCAACAGGAAGCTCTAGTGTGGGCTGGTCCATGAAGTCACAAAGAGTCAGAAGCGACTGAACGAATAAACAACAAGTCTGAATGCAGTACATTTCTTCAAATTCCAGATTCAGTTATTATTAAAAATGCCTTTTTAAAAAATTACAGTTATTGATTGTGATAGCAGCAAGCTTTGTAACTTGAGGGTTCAGATTATCAGCTCGGGAATGCTCATTGTGCATGTCAAATGGTGAACCTGAATATCTATCAAAATTTGGGTCCAATTCACACTGGGCTCAGATTAATGCCAAATGTCTCTGGTACTAAATTCCTCCTTTCTCAAACTGTTTTGTTGTGGTAAGGCTATCAGGAGTCACTACATTATCATGATCAAGTATTCTGGCAGCACTGGATGTTTTAGTTTCAGTTGTGCAAGATAAAGTTGGGAAAGGTGGTCTGGGAACATCAAAACCTGAATATAGTGAAGGACAAGCAATAACTTATACTATGGGCTCAGTCCTTCCCTGCCTTTCATAAGAATATGAGGGCATGAGACATGTCCTGCTGAATCAGGCCAATGGCCCATCTAGTCCAAAATTCTGTATCAACCAGTGGTCAACCAGCTACATTCAAAAATCTCATAAATAAGTGTTAGTCCTGTTTCTCCCAAGCAGCTGCTTGTCCAGGCATGTTGCTGTAGCTCCAGCAGTAGTCATCAAGCTGAATGAATCCATCCACTTCCCTTTTAAACCTATTGCATATGATGATAATAAATTTCACAGTTTAGCTATGTGTTATGTAAAGTTTCTGTGACAGAATTAAGAAAATCATGTTAAAATTTCCAAGGTACTTTCAGAAAAATATGTCAAACATGGAAAAGAAAGCTCAAAAATCCAAAACTAATTACCCTTCAAATTAGAATCAAACCATCCAAGATACACAGAACCATGTTCAGGACAACTGCTTTGAGAAACTCCCCCACGTTCACTGAAGCATAGAATGTAAGAGTTGGGAAGGACATTAAAAATCTTCTACTCCAACCAGCTCAGGAATTCATTACTACAGCATTCCCCATCTAGCCTCTTTTTAAATAGCTCCAGAGAAATAGCCTCTACCATGGCCTAAGGCAATCTGTTCCATTGTTGAACAACTCTTATGTTTAAGATTTTTTTCCTGACATCCACCCAAAATAAACTTCCTTACAATTTAAACCCATTGACTCTTATCCTGACTTCTGCATATGTGTATAATACTTCCATCAGCAACCACACCAAGTTTCAAGAAGCTTTTTTACAACCTTATTATAAACTTATTATATTGGCAACTTCCATTCAGTGTCCAACAGCTGTTATATTCCCACTTTGGCCACTGCACCTATCTTGTTCAGATCTGATTCATGTTTTCAAATACAGTATAGCATTTAGGAATAGCTGACCATAGTGAAAAAGAAAGAGAATTTTTTTTCCACTACTCAAGTCCTATTAACGGTTGCAATTTATATTTGTAATAAAAATGATAGTATCAGAGCTTGTTCTTCACCGATCATAAAAATCCTGATAAGACATAGGGGAGACAATAGCCTCTTTGGTAGGTCAGTTCAACTTGCTATTCATTCAGCAAACTAGACAAAAGAGCTAATTCAGCATTTTCTCCTTTTCCATATGAGTAATGGTCAAGTCTTCTGAAAATCCATAAATGTGGAAGAAGGAAGTCCTAACAGAAAAACTGAAAGAAACATAATTATAACTTTAAAGGAATCATAAATCATAATAAATATAAGAATTACATTTTTTTTTGTAAGATGCTATGAGAAAACTACAAATTAGCATAATTCTCTAATATTCAGGCAATGCTAATCCAGACACAGTTTTCTAAACATAGTATACTTGTCACTTTACATATTAGACACATATTTCTCTTACTAGCATTTTAATTGAAAAGTTTGGGGTGGGGCAAAACATCTGATTTCTATTACATTTGACTATGTTATGGTTAAAGTTTTATGGCAGCATAAAAATGTGGTTTTATTAATTTATTTGTTCTGAGCAGTCTATCCCGCCCATAAGGATGGTCAGGTTGGATAGCACAATAAAATTATAATTATATATTTAAAAGCTACCAAAATACAAATCTTAATTAATATATCACTAGACTCTTATTGCTGTTTTAATTTTATCTAAATGCAAAAAGTTAAGCATCACGAGAAACCAATCAGTCAAGAAAATAGATTGAATATAGTCCGAAGTTTGGGTATGAATTGGTGACAATGGATGATGCAAATCAAATGGATTTATTCCTGATTCTAGTACTGACAAGTCAAAATAGGAGATAACGTTTTGGAGCCATGACAAAATTGTTGCCAGAAATGTGTTGCGAATAATGATTGACATGAATCAGAAATAGTGTCTTTAAGACCCAAGTGAAGCTGTGAAAAATGAAAAGGGATACATTACTGAGTGGGCTTGGAGGTTAAGTATTTCTTCACAGAAATCACTCCAAATACATTTGCCTTATTTGTCACCAAACAATCTGCTAAACAAATTCTCTTTTGGCAGGTCTCAACATAAATGCTTTCTGATGGCCTAGAATAGAAATGATATCATGATAGGAAAGCAATCAACAAAGATACAAGTCGCTATCAACTACTGGATAAGTTAGTGACATTGTCAGGTCAAGGATTACTCTTAGATAGGGGACAAAATTCCAGATTTTGTTTAAGCCTCAATGTACAGTTAAGAAACTAGGAAGAAAATTATAGTTGAATTAAAATGTAGTCACTTGAAGATCCTGCTCCAATGAGATTCCAACTTGAGGAGAGGGATCAGCTAGGTGAATTATTACCTTGTGCCTTCCTGGGAGATTCTATATCTGCGGCATAATGACCAATGGAGCATGTGCATCTCCATGGCATGTACAGGGCACTCAGCACTTTTGGTGGTTAGCCAGCACTCAGTGCCATACAGTGCTACTGGGTGGACCATCATTTTATACACTTTTGATTTTAGATGAATTGGCATGTGCCTGTTGTAGCAACTCCAGTGATCTCCTTCCACCACAACCATTATTATTATTTATTATTTATTTATTTTCTATCCCAACTTTATTATTTTTATAAATCACTCAAGGCAGTGAACATACCTAATACTCCTTCCTCCTCCTACATTCCCCACAACAGCAACCCTGTAAGATGGGTTGGGCTGAGAGAGAGTCACCCAGCTGGCTTTCACGTCTAAGGTGTTGCATGTTGCATTCACCATCGCACACACTTCCTCATTAATACTGCTGTCACTTTGCAGATGGGATCCTAAGTAATGGAAGGAGTTTGTCTTCACTGGATCTTCACTGCTGACCTGGATGGTGGAGGTGCTCAGACTAGTCTCTAGATACTCAGTCTTTATGATATTGAGGCACAAATCAAATTGGTAAGATGGTTGTTCCATGTCTGGACACAGTTCTTCCTTGGTGGTAGCTGCAAGCAGGACATTGTCAGCATAGAGCAAGACCCAGGGGGCACTGTGATGCAGGTCTCACATGATGTTATCCATGATGAAAATGAACAACAATGGTGATAATGGCAAGCCTTGGTGCACACCAACTTTCACAGGAAAGCTGTCTGTAAGTCTATTGGATTCCAGTAATGTAAGCACTGTGATACATGGATGGGGAACTGGGATGAGAAATTAAAAAGTGAACATTGAGACACTCCCAGGAATTACACTTTTAGCAATGCTGCCAGGTTATCCCTATCATCACTGGTATACAGATTAGTAACAGTAAAGTCAACTTTGTAGGATGTCTATGGTGCTGGCAAAAATCACCATTACATTATTATCACTATTTATATTTCTCCATAAGACAACATCCACTATGTCTACATCTCAGACACTGTTGTTAAGGAAAATGACAGCATGGAATACATCCAGAAGCATGATGCTACGGCTCTTGTCTGAATGCAATCCCACTAAAATTTGGCTCATATCTTTTTGAAAACACATAGTTAAATATGAATGGATTTCTTCAGAGTGGCATTTAATCTGATCTTCTGAAAACATGTCTAAAATGAAGAACAGTCACTAGCAATAGGTTTATACTGTTTCAGAGTTTTCTTTTTATATACACATAATACATTTTAATAAACAATCTCTCCAAATGGCTACACTTTGTCAGTTAAATGTTCAACGTTCCCTAGTTATTCTATATCTCTAGCAACTAAGATTTTGCTTTCTTCTCACATTTTTGTATTTTGTATGACTCCTGTTCTGTGGTTGAATGCCCCCTTGTATTGGTTGCCTTCTGAAATAATGGACAAATAATGGACAAAGACTTACAAAGGGAACTTAAATCAGACTGTTCTTTGAGATGAACCTCCTTCAGGCTTTCTGAACTCACAGAGGTCTCTGTTTTTTATTCCACTGATACAAACACTATTCTACAATCACTGTCACATTATAAAAATAACAAACCATAAAGCTTCATCATAAACAATAATCAAGTTGCATGCCCAACATAATATAATGACTTTTCAAGGGTATAAAATAAGTCTGCATATGATATTATGATCATAGAACCTGTTTGATTTTTTAACCCTCAAGAAAAGAGGGATAAGTGGTAAAAGAGGGATGAATATCCTATAATCCTGGGTCTAAAAGAGGTGCCCAAGCCCCTGAACCTCTTTTTTGTTGGTGCCATTAAAACTTTGGTATAAAATAGTTTTGACAAACTTTAAAAACAAAGAACTCCCTCTGAAACTCCCTCCAGACTGGAAAAAAAGGGAAAAGATCCTAGCTCCACCAATTTACATGATATAACACTGCCCAGGTAATTGTTTCACAAACTGGAATTAGATTTATCATGTGCCCTTGCTCTCCAACAAATATTACATGTATCTCTTGAATACCTAAGGATCACCCAGCCTCTGTTAGATCATTTTTTTTAAAAAAAATCCAAGTATCTGAATAGGAGAGGTTTTAGGACTGCAGCATTTGGTGAAGGATGCATCTTCTACTACCTCAGATTAACTTCTTGCTTTCAGGCAGAAAGATAAATTGGTTGGTATTTGCTTATTTTCTGTACTTTGAGCAATGCCTCGAGCTGTGAAAGAATAAGAACCTGCTCCACAAAAATACATCTGTTTCTCATCTATTTAAAGAAATAGAAGATCTTACCTTTTTTTTTTCAGCTTCAGGTTTGAAAGTCCTAGCCTTTGATCTAATTGAGATGTTTCGAACAACACCCATAAATGTGTATTAACTTACACGTATATGGATCATTGATTCAGAAATTCAGGAATGTTCTATATAGCATATCCAAGATATTTTGCAGCACTTGCTCACATCATAACCATGTTGCTATAAACTAATCTAAGGTGACCTAGGCATAGATGAGAACTGCAAAAGAGGGTTGCTAAAACTAACAACTTAGCTTGTGATATAGCAAAATGATGGAACTGTAGAGGTTCATTGATAAAGACTGAAAAATCTTTGGAATACAATAGTAAATGTAACAAATAACAGACTCACTGCACACAGGATTCCTTATTTGACTAAAATTGTCACAAAATATTAATATAATGTTAAAATAAAAGTAAAGGGAGTATGGTTTAGCATGGACTGAATATTTCAGCACCAGGTGTTTATTCTTTAAAAAGTGTATGTTCTTCATTTACTTTCCTGCATCAACATTAGGATGAACAAAAGGTTTCAAGTTTAAACCATTTTCATCTCAAAACAATGGTTTTGAGTGTTCTCTGCTTAAAACAAAATTTATCTGAGACTTGTTTCAAGGTTAAAAGAAAGCACTTTGTTCTGACTTCAAAACAAAATGAACTGTGTCAAGAAGTGACAACATTATATTGTCATGCTTGTGGAAACAACCTTGAAATGGCCCAATCTAGTGTTTGCAAACAAAAGAAAACAGCTTAATTTAACAGGCTTATGTTATTTTGGCAAAAGAGTGGAAAATCATTTGAGACCAAAGACCATATTCCCCAAATGGAAAGTTCTGAAACCTTGTACAATTCTATACCTGTCGGGAAAATGTTCGCTCTAAATTTAGCAGCCATTCACTATGACACATGCTTATTTAAAAAGCCTCATGATATACTATTAATATTCAGCTTTTTATTGTTATTATGAAAGCCAAAGAAATGTCCTTTCTATTGTGATTATTGCAAAATTGCCAGTAAGTGGTTCTTGGCCACTTACTGTTAAGTTTAGAACTGGAGGTTTTTCTTTCCTTTTTTTCCCTCTCTCCCCATCAATTATTTTAATCACAGCCAACTGAAAGGAGCAGCACAGCACTTAAAAAGGAAAGGATTTCAGTTCAATCCAGAACAGAATTTATTCCTCGTTAAAGATAATTTTTTAATTAGGATTTTATTCCAGCTTTTGATGCTCAGTTCATTAAACTTCATATGTCACAGCAAAAATAATATTAATATAAATGAAAAAGAAATACATGAACACCAGAAGAGATGCAAAATATATTGATAAGTTTCAGAAACTAAATAGACAAGGCAAGCTACTAGTCAACAATTTTCAATGTTTAGACTGATTTTCAGATTTTGGTTGAGCCATGATTTGCAGTCACTATACCGCATATGTGAGGTATCATGCTTGTCAGCTAAATTACATAAATTAACTAGGACATATTCTGAAGCTTTATTATTATTGTATTTGCCCTTAACTCAGGCTCATTTTATGGGGGAAAGAAAAAGACAAAAGATCTGTTACCTTTGGTCACAAACCTTTTGATTGTGTATAAAAGATTACAAAGAAAAATATTTGATAAAAAATAGAAGAGCCAGCTTGGTAGATTTTACAAAAGCCATGCTATTTCCTCCCTATTCAATGATAACTAATCAGTCAATTTATTAGTCTAGATCAGTACAAGGAGTTTGTTCATGACTGATCTGTGAGCACTTATACATCTAAGAAATGAATAAATAAAATTTGAGACAAAATTAAAATACATCTATAAAACAACCTGACTAAAACCTGTGAGTAAAGTCCAAAAGGAGCAAACTATATCTAGGTTATAAGTGTGGAAGTATCTAAAATTACATAAAATGTGACAACATCTAAAATTACAAAAATGTGGTATCTAAAATTTATGTAGAGTGATGACATCTAAAATTACATAAAGTTTGCAATGGTAACTATAAAACTCATTTAAAAAACAATCTTATCAAGGCAGATCAGAATACTGGGAATTTTTGATATTTTACTGACAAAAAAAGAATAAGTAGCTTGGATCTACAATTAATCAGCATCGGTGGGATTCACTGTTATTAATAAAACTTATTAAGTCCCATTGATTTTAGTTAGTCTACACTAGGGGCCTTTTCCCACCACTGAGTTTTAGTCCTATCCACCCATCCTTAATCGGAGAAAAGTGTATCATCATGAATTGTGCTGTTCCCATTGTTGGTGCCTATTTTGCCTCTATTGCTTTGGTGACCAGTCACTGCCAATCGCCTGACTTATTTCCAAGGTAATAGACTGTAAAGCATAATAGACTTTATACTCTTTGAGACTGCCCACAGTATCAGTATAAGGGAGAATATAACACTTCAATACTGATATAGGACAATTTAAGCCCATCTCACACATGGGCTGAGGATGAGACAAAGACAAGAAGAAAAAAGATTTGCCTGGAGCATATTTATGCTGTGGTTAGATCCAAGAGATGACATAGCCTCAAGGATTATTAAGTCTGGATCCAATAATTATATTCAACATTAAATTATAGTGTTAGAGCAGATTCCTGAGAATACTGTGGACAGCCAAGAAAACAAACCAATGGACCATCAAACAAACCAACCCGGAGTTCTCACTCAAGGCACAAATGATCAGGCTCAAATTATCCTACTTTGGATACATTATGTGAAGACCCAGCTCTCTGGGAAAGACTCTAATGCTGGGAAAGGTGGAAGGAAAGAGAAGAAGAGGATGACCAGCAGCAAGATGGATGGACTCAGTTACAATGGTGATGAGTGCACCATTGGGAGACTTGAAAGATCAGGTTAGGGATAGATCATCATGGAGAAAATCTATGTGATGAACGCCTACCCAAGTTTCCAACCAGACTCACGCAAGAAGCTTATGGATATCTGATTTATTACTGGATAGTATGCAAGTTCAAGAGCAAAGCTGAGAATGGCAAAAATGCAGGTCTTTCAAACAATTAAAGCTTAGACATTTCCAATCCCTCCCCCGCAGAGTCAGTAAGAGTCCACTCCCGGCAGCCTGCAGGTGTTCCTAACAGTTCCTGCTGGCCCTTCGGGAAAGTGTCCTTGAACAGGCGAGATAACCCAAATAGACATTCCAAAGTCTCTACATCAGTGCCTGGTACAAAGAACAAGAGCAGCACCCTCCCGAACAGTAATACGTGTCAGCACCAGCATGGCATGGGAACTGGTTACGATGTTCACAGGAACATTGAAATGGGAACCATGACTATCTATCTATGTGGTTGCTAGGGGTCAAAAACGACTTGATGGCACATAATCATTGTGTGTGTGTGTGTGTGTGTGTGTGTATGTGAATATCTGCTGAGAAGTATGTATTGTAAAACAAATAATACAGAAATGGATATACAGATCAGTCAAGATTCAATTTAAATTCTAGATTTGAGATTCAAAGATGTGAAGACTAACAGGATGAATACTGCATTGAGAATTAAGGATGAATAAGGATAAAAATGGCATGGATTTAGAGAAAAGTAGAGGATCATTCAAGAAAGAACAAAACAGATTTTTTAAATGGTAAAGTAAATCTGAGTGTTTCTGACTATTTTTCCCTTCCTCCACATGAGCATAACTAGACAAATTCTCAAAGAAGAGTGAGATTCAAACAGACCCCAACACTCTAAGTTTGGAAGTGATAAAACTCATTCACAGGCAACTCACGTCAACACCCATTCAGTTCCATTTTCAGCTTTGCCCATGTACAAAAGGAATGCAACACAAAAGTGTGAGCTAGAAAGTACCATAATTTGCAGAATCTCCAAATCACTTTGGAAACTTTTCAAACTATTTTAAGGCATCTGATTTGATTCAATGCCTCAAACTGATTTGAAGATTTGTTTCAAATATTTTAAAAAGGGATGCTTTTGTGAAATCTCCACAGAATATATACAGCACAAAATATGTGTTATTGTAATGTATTGAAAGTGCTAGATGGGATCAGGGCCATCTTTAGGCTAAAGCTAAGTAGGTACTGTTCTAGGGCATGAAAGCTTAAGAGGTGCCCCTTCTTCCCAAAACAAAAGCTATTCTAAAAATGCAAAACTTTGCACCAGTAGGAGATGGCGCCATCACTCAATGAGACCTAGGGGCACCATATATCTTTGAGCTAGCACTGGATGGGACTAATGTTAGAAGGAATATACAGGAGGGATGGAACTCTGGTAAAAAAAAAAAAAATAACATTCTTTGTCATAAAACATTTTACTTGTTCATATTAATATTCCATCATTGGTTTCATGTGAAGCTGCCTAGAATGCTAAGAAGCTTCTAATTTGGAGTGATGAGTATCCATAAAAAACAGCACCAAATGAAAATGTAAACGTATCTGATAAGGCTGTGCAGCATATCATATCTGAAGGCAAAAAGGTGCTTTGGAGTGCACAGGGCATGCATCCAGCATTTGCCTACAACACTTTGAACCAGATGTGCCTTTTCCTACTACAGCTGCCTTCAAATTGGAAGTGCTGCATAGCCCTACTACCCTGTGCTCTGATTATGCAGTGATACTGCTTTAAAATGGAACCTAGCCAGCACAATCCTATGCATGGTACGCAGAAAGCCACTGAGTTTAGAAAGTAGGTGTCTAGGCAAAGATTGCAACCTTAATTGCATCTCCTGTAAAAACCATTCCATGTAATATACATCAACATTTAAAGTTAGAAGACTAAGCTGTTGGATACAGAAGGTTCAGGCAGTACCTCAGTAGTTACTAAAATAAGAAGATGTCAGAATTGGTTGTCTCAACAAAGTACTTGGCACCACAAAAGCAACACAATTTGTCTTCATGAGTGAAAGAGGCTATGCCATTTTCCTCAATGAGGTGCATGGCAACCTTCTTCTGAGCATTGTATCAGCTACTAGAAGCACTAAAAAGTCTTCTATGCATGCATAGGGCCACCAGAAGCTTCTTCCAGTTTTTGCAAGTGACAAAAGAGATTGTGGAAGGTTTGAGAAGCCAAACAAAGAAACAGAGCCATTGTTCTTCATCTTAGACATGAGATGGTTATGTTGCTCTGCAAATTAGCTTCAGAAGAACAAAGATATTATTTCATTTTGCATATCATAAGCAGAACAATTGGGGTTTTAAACTTGAGCACATCCTCCAGCTGTCTTGTAAAGCAGAGAGTCAGTCTATCACTTCTAAGTCCACTTGTGGGACAGGAGCTTCAAAAGAATGCTTCATTCAGACCTTTGTTGAAATAAAGAAACTTCTCAAAGCTTTGCCCAGCCACAGTTTGTTATAAAATATCTTTCAAAGCTTGCATAATACTACCGAATGTAACTGATAACCCATCCCAATGTCTACTCCTGAGAGAATAGAAGACATAATACAAATCAAGTAAATGAATTAAAATTGTTATTCCTAATGGACTCAGAAAGGCATTTAACAACCCATTTAATTTTATCCATTTGTGAACTACTTGAAGTGACATCACAATTTAAGTATTAAGTGCACAAAAGCAAATTCAGTATAAAGTGTCAAAACTGCAGATGGCTAAATTTTAGCACAAGAACAAAGCAACTGATGTGAAAACCCACATATATATCTGCAGGATTCTTTTTAAGACATCATTCTAAAGCTCACACAATTGTATTGTTGCAAGATACTTGTAACAAGTGTTCCCCCTCCCTTCCAGAAATATTCTAAGAACATTTCCTCTGTGAAAAATACTCAATGAACCTCACTGTAAAATAGGATTTGCTGAGATTTGCACACTCACAATAAAAGTTTTTTTTTATAAACAATTTAAGGAAAGGCAAGCAGGTTATAGATGTGTGTGTATAGTTTTTAAACATTTCCTACAGTTTTAGAATTAGCAGGGGCTGATAAGAAAACCACTTCATGTTTTCACTTTTTCAAAAAATAGGTGCATTCACCAAGCCTAAAAAGATCTTGTGAAATAAATGAAGAAATTGTTTTATGAGTTTCCTCCTTTCCTTACTCTCTACATCATGTGTAGGCAAGACAGTAATCTTACATTTGTCTACTAGAAAGGCCAAATAATAAATATTAATAGGCCAGCTACATTTACCTCTTGCAGGCTTATTGTCATGAGTACTCATGGCGAGCAGGAGGGGGGCTCTATCCAGGGTGGAAAATGCATGCGTAGTACTGAGGAATTAAGCAGCCATTCAAAAAGACACAGATCAGACCCGCCTTAGCTTTTGGGGTTTATATGTCTGGGTTTTTCCCACGCTTCTTCAGTTTGTTAGGATTCTGTTTATGTAACAGTAATAAACACTAGAGACCTACTCCTCGTCTCAGTGTGATTTCTGACTGTTAGGACACTTATAATGAAAAACAGATACTGGCTTGTTTTTCAGTGCCTGGGCTCTGCCTGCTAGTGAAGCTCAGCACTTCCTCCACTTTGCTCTCATCTGGACTATTCTATTTAATCTATTTCTAGATAAAAACATCTCAAAACATTGACCATGATATTCCATCAAGATAAACTAGGGGGAAAAAAAAGAAATTATGTAAACTAAAATATTCCATTAAAAATGTTTAGATATTTGGAGGGGGGGAGAGGAGAATTTCATACTAAGATTTGCATCAAGAAAGCTTGAGGAGGTCTTCAGCTGGTGCCTAAAATGTTGGCGTTTCTTCCTTTTTTGCCCGGACAAAGCCACTAGGTTACCACAGTAATTGAGAACTTTCTTAAGTATTGGCAGGGTGAAAAGGTCGAACTTAATTGTCCTCAGTTTGGGTGTTAATAGCTGCATTGCCTGGGGGAGGGCAGCTTGCCTGGGCTTGTTTAGTTTTTGCTTTTGCAGCCTCTCAGCTCAGTCCTCTCTGAGCTCATGTGAATGCAAAGCTTGAAAAATATGTTTTTGTGCTTTCTGTAAATAAATTTATTTTTATAGAAATGCCTGGTGTGTGATTTTTCTGATCTCTCAGGCCAAATGCTTTCTAGCACTCTAACATAAAATACACCATCATAGATGCCCCTGAATGTCAGTGGAAAGCCTTTCGGAAGATGCCTTCACAGAGAAGGCCCACTTCCATCTAAGTAGCAGGAGGCAACTGAAGAATAAATGACAGAACCTTAAAGATCAGCCCAAATCTGTCATAGAGGAGGTAACTACTAAGTTCTCTAGCAGAAAATAAGCTGGTGACCAAGAGTTGTTCAAACTGTCCCTTAAAATATCTAATATAGACTCACACTGAGCTGAAACATATTAAACTGTAATGTAGTTTCCATGGATTAGGCTTAGAATATCATGCTAATCCATGGTTTATACTTTACCATGTGGTACAAAAATAGTAAAGTAAGCTATTCAATAAATCTTGGTAAGCATTAATGAACAAATGTATTCACAAATAAGTTCCATTAGTTCCAATGGAGCTTATTATCAGATGTACAGTATGTATGGAGTATGTCCTTATTACTATAAATGAAGATGTTCTATTGCAGTGGGCCATTTGAAAATAGATAGTTTTAAAAAGTTTCTTGATTCAAGAAACAGAGGCAGAATAATTTGGAGAAGTAAATTCCTAGTACTGTATTTCGTTTCATCAAATATGCAATTACTTCAAGATATATATATATAGCTGTTTCTGAAGCATCGCATAACATACTATATATAACATACTATATAGCTGTGCGATGGTAATGATGATAATGAAGAAGAAAATGGCTAGTAGATTTAAGATCATTCAACTCAAGAGTTTTAAATGACCTTACTAATCATAAAATGATTCTCCATTCAAAAGGATCCCTTTACCCTTAGGATAGGTTTTTGAGTTGGTTCAAAAGGCTGCTGTAAGGCAAAAACAGTTTTTAAAAAAGGTCTTTAGCTGTCACTTCCCTGGTGTTAAAAAAAAATATTTTATACAGGTACACAAACCTTGGATTTATGTGCCATTGTTCTTATTTATTCTAATTGTGTTCCTTAATGCTTACCTAATTGATATCCTGTTATTCTAAACTATACCCCACAAAGCAGCTGCCACCTGGATATGTAATAATTAATGCTCTTAACCAACCTTTCAGGAATCAAGCAGAAAAGAGTGAGTGATCAAGATAGCTTCCTACTGATTTAAAGATAATACAAGCGCCCAGGAGCTGTGCAAGTTTTTTTAGGAAAATACAATATATTGACTGAAGAGGAAAGGTCTTAGTGAAGATTTTTATTAGAAACAACATTTTCTCCACATAATTATTAGTATCTTAGCTTGCAGCTATGAATCCAAAGTATCCCAGTAAATGTGGAAAAGCTTATGCAGTATTGGGTGAACAGCAGTAAATTATAATGAGAAAGTCCTGATTCAATTTCTCTCCTCAGACACAAACTTGCTAGGGAGCTTAAGGCAACCATTTTTTCTACTGGCTTTAACCTGGCTTCCAACATCAGGCATGCTCTGAAGACTTGAAACATGCTATACAAACATGCCCCCAGTCTATTATTTTTGCTGCCTTCTTACTATTATCAGAAAATGCAAAGATTAATACTGGCAGGCCAAAAACACCAGCTTGCCACCACCTCACTCCTCGACCACCTACAGGGAAACAATGCGACAAAAGCGATGTCATGATAAATATATTTAGAGAAAGAAGCAGGGGACAAATTGATCTGACACACATGCAGGTGAAAAAAACACAACAAATATAGTCATTTCACACCTGGCAGGTTCGGCAACTGAGGAACCAAGAAGAGCATGAGGCCAAATGGAAGGAAATGCAGACTGAGTAGTGTTCAGCAGCTCCAGACCCCAAAGACACTAATATTATGACAAAGCTGATGCATATGAACTGCCCCATTAAAAAGAGCTTTGAATTTCTCACTCCAGTTGCAGCAATGGTTGGGCTTCCACATTTGTCATCCAAAGTCTTTTAAGCATCTTAACTGCACTTTCCATTTTATCTCTAAAAACCTCAGTTCCCACTCCAGGGTGCTGTGCTATCTTCTGTTACAGCAAGCATAACTTGCTTTTTAACTTGTAAAGGCTGGATAGCATGAAAAGGAATCTGAAACTGCTCAATATGCATAGTAATCCCCACAATATGTGGGTAATACAGAAGCTCACTTAGAACACAGTGAGAAGATTCAGCCCAACAGAAAATACGAAGAAGTATAAGTATAAGCTTATTTGCACTGTGGAGGTATCATAAAAAAGCAATAGGGTATATGCAGATTCATATATTTGAATGTACTGCTTTTTTTCCCTCATTCCTGGCTTTTTCATGTCAGCATTTAAAGGTCTCTGAACAGCCAAGATCATAAAATGTCTCACTCTCTGAAATATATGAACGTAAGTTCATGTCTGTATGGCTATATAATCAATTTATATTGCAAAGGCTCCCAAGGTGCCCATATCTTGTGAGAAAGTTTCACAGTGGTGCATAAAACTCTGCTACATCCTAATGAGTTAGGGAGCTGGACTCCATGGGCTTTCCACTCTGCAGCTATCCAGAAAATATATTTTTTTCTACCTTTTCAATTACTTTCCCTCCAAAATCTCAACATAAAATAATATGCCTCTACATGGAACTGAGCCTGAAAATTATCTGGAACTAAAATATATCATAATTATGGAAAATAAGACCACTCTTTTCTACATGCCTAGACATCAAAGAAATCTCAGGGCACTGGCTGTTTCTGTACATGAAGGCAAAAAGAGAGAGAGAAAGAGAATAAATTAAAGTTTTATATTTGAACCTGTATTAAAAATATACATGTACTTTTTTATGGAACCATTCAGACTGAAGTGTTATATAAATTTTACAAAAGGATGAATAGGGAGCTTGCTCCTTTGAATCAGCTTTATTTGCTGAAGCACAAATATTTGGCTACTCTGCAGCATTAATGGCATCCTGTACACACTGGTAATAAAAAAATAATCTTACTTTTTATTACTTTCTATAAATGTCTCTCATGTACTGAGATGAGGAATCAGGAACTGGAGGTGTTAAACAAACTAAGTATAAACGATCTCCATAAGCTTAGAGTTGTTAAGTGTATCTATCTGTGAATCCTGTTTGTTTAACTGAATTTACTTCCAAGCAATGGTGAATACAATTGCAGCCTTGTATTTATTTTTTTTTAAATGATCTGGGCAAGGGGCTGTGCTTTGTTTGATAAGGTGCAACAATGACATTTCATGTTGCCTCTGAGCAAATCCAGTAATCAGAAGAGCCTTCTGCATGTGGTTTAGCTCATGTACAGAAATCTCTTCCTGCTACTGGATGAACTGAAGGAATTCCCAGAAGTGATGTGAAAGGTTGCAGAATAATAGCTTTGTTTCATCTTTCAAAGCACAGGGCCGTGTCGCTTCATGAATATCATCAGAATGAAGCATCTCGTTAAACCTTTACACAGCCTTACATTTTATAATGGGAACACCAGTGGAGCCATCTCCAAGGGGGTGTCATGGAAAGGGAGACAAATGACAAACCCAGCTTTACACTTCCACAATGCCAAATCCTACCTTTGGTATGTGTGTGGAGCTTGTATCACAACAGCATGATGTTGATTTCAGTATTCTGATGGAAGCAGCAGGTCCTGCAGACTCTTCTGAATGAAGCCCATAATAATGTGACAGATCAGAAATCTTTGCTTGACCATGACATAGATGTTAAATTTATACTGAATCTGTTCATTTCGGGAGGGGTTTTTTAAATGTTCCTTCTCCCAAATTAACATTTTGTAACATAGGATCCCACCAATATTTCCACATGACTTCCACCCCTTAACTAGCACTTAGGGAGGCTTAGCAAATATCAAGGTGCTCTTTTGCCATAAACATATACATATACATATTGAAATGAAGGAAATATAGATATAGATATAGATATAAATATAGATATATAGATATATAGATATAGTTATATAGCTATACAGCTATACAGCTATATACATATACATATATATATTGAAATGAAGGAAATTATTCAATTGTATTATTTGACAAGATAAGTAAATTACAGTAAGATAACTCACAAAAGCTCAGCAATAACTGAAATAATAACTGAAGATGATTTTGAAAAAGTAAAAAAGCGATTCTTTCTTCCCCAGTTTCAGCAAATTATTGCAAATACAGTTTGGGCAATAGTTAAAAGTGCATAACACATAATGTTTATAATGCTTATAAGAAAATAAACATTTAGTGTTATCTTTAACAGATGCAACTCCACTGAAAATGGTCTTTTGCCCCTGAAATTTTTTCATTGTCATCAGTGGGAACTTTTTGCTTCCTACGGCTAAGCTAGAATGGTAGTCTCAGAGAAATCTTTGTGTCTTCTTTGGCAGGAGGAGGGCTGATGAGGCCCGTATCTTAGCTAGTGCCTGCAAGGAAGATCCAATCCAACTTTCTTGTAGAGCCCTTATCTGGGAGAGAATGATGCCACAACCCTGCTTACTGCTGACATGGATATATATTGATGCCAATAGCAATGGTCCACTCAACCAAATATTAACCAACCAGGTATAATTAAGAAGTACGATGCTAAATATATATGCCGGCCCTTGTAACATTGAGAATGAGAGTATCAATTATCCAATGTGATATGTTCCTTTCATTAGTAATAGCAAGAAATTCAATTTTAGTGCTTACTACACTTACTCTTAATATCACCAACCTAACCAAATTTCAAGTCATGTTGCATATTCTTTTCCAATCCATTACATTGTAAACAGAGGGTAGTGAATAAAAGCTTATTTTTTCTTGGACTGAATAGTGATGTTTCTTGGACTGATAGTGATGTTTGGAGAGAAATAAGTGTTTAAATTGTGTTATCTTTCAAACTGGAGCTAGAACAAAATGGCCCATAGATGCTATTGCCAAGCAGTTGATCCTGAAAGAAAAATATGCAATTGCATTTCCACATTTTTACTAACTTCATAAAAGGCTGTGCATAATTTATTAACAACTAATTTAGTCATGAATATAAATCTTCTAACAGTGGAGGAAAATGTCTCTATTATGCACATTTTACACTGTATTTTTTTTCCCCGATTCTTGTTAAAACATGCTACATTAGCACTTTTCAGCATTAACTCTGAATGTTTAAATTATAAACCAGAAGGGACTATTACAAAATGCTCAGAAGAGACATGTTTGTGATACTTATGGAAAAGGACACATACTTATAGTTCAATAAAATAATATTATATTAAACATTAAGTTTTATTTTATCATTTCTTTTGTGGATTATTTTTAGAGGGGAAGGAGAGTTTAAACACTTAAAAGAAGTGGTTTTTAAATGTCTCCTTTGGTATGTTAGAAAAAAATGAACCTACTCTATATTAATATTTTATATGGCTGGTTTGTTGAGCTTCAGGACAGGATTTTACTCTGCCTGGTCTTTCCTCTTGTACCTTGTTGATGCTCATCTTTCAGAATACATTTAAAAATATACTGGTTTGGAATGGTGCAAGAACTGACACCCTTAGTCCCAATAAGGATCTGACTCATGCACAGTTGAAATATGCAGAATTCAGATTTATTGAGATCCAGTGTACAGAACAAAAGAAAAGCTGCGATTGAAAAGCTTTCTGCCTGAACTAGCTAATTAAAATGTTCCAGCACCCCCCTCCCCCCTCCTATCGCTTTCCCACATAAGCTGTAACGGTCAGCCATAACAGGCACAGATGTCTCTGGCAGTATGACCTTAACTTGCCCCTTTCAGCCCAAACAACTGGATTTCACACTCTCTTCCATCCCCCACCCATCTTCAGTTCATGACACGGGTTAATTCATCATGGCAGACAAGCATGATCAGACAATTCAGCAATCCTTTGATTGTAGAGTCTGACAGATGGTTTGTTAAGTTTTGCTCTTCTGGCCTGTTGAAAAACAAAAGTACAGTTTAAGATACCAAGATGGGTATTTGGGATTGTTGCTTAACTTTTGCTATCTCATTTGTACTAAGTTACTTTTCTCTTTAATTTTGTTAAAGTTAAATGTACATTTTTAACTATACATAATTAAATGTGTGTCTGGGTATACACGGATGTGGTTCTTTTATCCTGATCAAAATTTTAAAGAATGAATTTAGGTTTTACACCAATGGGGCAGTACTAAATGCTAATATATAATCAGGTTCTATTAATGCACTTGACCTTGACTTTAAAAAATGTGAGCTGAATATTCCTGGGGTTATTTAAAGAAATTGATAGCCCATTGTGGAGGAGACAGTCTGGTAAGACCCTAAGTCAAATATTAATAGAGTTTTAGTTGCTCTTTTTCCTCATCTCAAAATTTTCCTAAGAAATGTTTTAAGTGTGATCATCCTTTCAGTTAATATTTCTGTAAACTGGGTAAGTAGAAAGCAACGGTGGAGTGTCACCTCATCTATTCTTGTGGCCCCGGGGCTGGGAATTTCCCATTTTTCTAAGAACCCAATCTCAGCCATCAAACCACAGTACAATTGCAACACTTTGAACCACTGAAACATGTGAAATGACTTTTTTTCCTTTTTCTTTTTTAGTCCCCCCCACCCCAGAGCTTGGAATACTAAAAACTGTTCTTTCAAGCATGAACATGTTGCACATGATTAATTTTACACATCAGGGTACACATGTATCTTCAGAGTGATAAGTGATTCTTTTAGCAATGAGAAGAAAGGATTCTTACATGATAAGAAGTGATTGAGAGAAATACATAAAAATGTAGTACGGTACATCTTGAATTAATTTATAACTTGGAGGTTATCCAAAGCAGCATTCTTGAGCAATGTATTACAACCTTTCACTCAATTTAGCATTAAGAAAGAGAGCACTCTTTACATTACTTAAACAGTGTTTAATTATAACTAGTATTATTTTTTTTAATCTTTTGACTCTTTCTAAAAAGAAAGAGAAAAACAACATATGGTAGAACCTGATGAAAATTAAACATGGCACTATTCCAACATACATTATTTGAACAGATAAGAAATCAATGTCCTGATTTCCAAATAGACTAAATTGTTAGCTTATAAACATAATTTTTAAAAAAATAATTTCAGGGGATTAATATCAAACAGCTATTCATGAGACCAGGAAATACTAGGCTATTTCATTCTTGCCCTGCTCCCCACTCCCATATCTGTGATGGATTACTTTTACAATATGTCTCTATCATTGATGTCTTAAAGGAACATATATAACGATCTCTAGTATTTCTGAAATCTTATTTAAAAGATGGACTTTCTAGGATAATAATAAAAATGGATGTCTGCCAGAAAGGCAATATTGAGACATATCTATTTCTGTATTCCACCCTTCTGTTTTATCCTGTAATGTTGCATCAACACTCAGAGCCAGAAGTTACTGTACTCAAAGAATAATTCATGAATAATTAGTAAGTTCTGCTGAAATGCTTTGACTAACATTAAGCCACAGTGGCAGCATATAAATTACTGAACAGTGTCAACTTTGCCTTGCTTTTATTGAAGGTCAGCAGAATAGTGTGCTGAGCTGAAGTACAATAACTATCATTATATCTTGGAGTTTAGGCATTACCAAGGTGGTCAGAAAAAAAGTAAAATGTAAACAGTACAGATAACGCTCATGAATCAGTCACCTGAGATATAGAAGTTGAGCAACCAGTAATACTGGAGGTGCCATGTCTGACTAGTACTGCAAATCTAAGAATTGAATTTCCTGAGTCCCAGTCAAAAGACCTTCCCTCTGCTAAAGACCTGTGAAACTGGACCAACTTCCTGTGTCTACTGACTGTAACCGAGACAGCCTCCCCATCTCTATGAGCTCCACAATCCATGGACCAAGTTACAGTGACTGCTTTCCAGGATAGTATCCTCTTAAGACTCTCTACCTCCATGGAGTGTGTGAGATCTACAAAGGATTGGAACAGCTATTGCAAGACCAATTGCTCATATGGTCTTGCAATTCTTGGCTTGCATTGTTGCCCTGTGGGATCTTTATGATCAGAATAGGATAGACTAAAAACTTATTAAAATAGCCATTAATCAGATTGTTGATTAGGATTGAAAGACAGACATTCTTCCATTGGTGATCTGATTGTAAAGCACATAGTAGAATGTGATCTCTGTCATACCTTACCTGATTGGCACTGCAATCTGTATTTGCAGTTCTTTTGTCCCAGGCATTAAGGTCTGTGATAGAATGACCTGGGAAATTATATCCCTACCTGCTCAGCCCCAAATATTATTATTTTTTTCTTCAAAGAGTAGTTAGGTCAAACCGCTTCATCATTTTGAATGGCTTTTTCTGCACCTTTGTTTTTTACAGTTGTATACTTAAAAAATAAATTTCTTGCTCAACTAAATATTATAATACTATACAGGTAGTCCTCAGTTAATGATGGTACTTGGGACCAGAATTTCCATCACTAAGTGATGTGGTGGTAAACCGTGACATCACGTGACTGCATCACTTAGTGATGGCAATCCTGGTACTCCTGGCAGCTTGCAAATAGGCCAGCACACAGATAAGGCACGGCATGAGGCACGGCAGGGCTGGGGGTTGCTGTTGCTAGGCATGGAGGGTGCACAGGGGGCCCATGAGGTGCAGCGTGCCCATGGAGGGGCCGGTGGTGGCTGCTGCTGGGCAGGGGAGGGTGGGGGAGGGTGTGAGTTACTTACTGGAGCAACTTGTGACCTTCCCTGCCAGCTTTCCCATTGACTTTGCTTGTGGGAACCCAGCAGGGAAGGTCACAAATGGTGATCACGTGACTGTGGGATGCTGCAAATGTCATAAGCGTGAGCCAGTTGCCAAGGGCCCAGATCACTATCATGTGACCGCAGGGGTGCTGGGACATCCAGAACTTCAAAAAACGTTCATAAATAACACTTGTTCAGTGCCATCATAAATTTGAATGGTCTCTGAACAAGTGGTCATTAAATGAGGACTACCCATAATATTCTTCTTATATACATGGCATGGCATGGCATGGCATGGCATGGCATGGCAGCCATACATGTTTACATACATGGTCTCTGTATATTCTATCAAATCCTCCTTATTAAAAGCCCTGCACTTGGTACCATTCACATGACAAGTTGAGTCACAAAGAAGGAAAGAACACTTAATCCCTCAGGATTCTGAATGAATTATATCAACCACTCAGGATATTGCCTGGATAAAAATGCCCTCAAAGTAATAAACACAGAAATTGATTGCTCCTCAGCATCTACCTTAGAATTGATATTATGATCCATGTTTGTTATTTTCAGGTAGTTATTTTCAGGAGGTAGAAAGGTCTACAATAGCCTTAGGTGGTTATTAGGAACAGTGCAGCCCACCCACCCCCATCCCTAAATTTACCTCTGAATTATTTCCCACAGTCTGCTTAGCACAGCTTGGGTTGTTGGAAGTAGCAAAATATCTGAACATAGAACAAAGAAAGACTAGAGGAGACCAGGGACAGGTTCAGAATAATATTGTGCATTCATGTCCTCAACAAATAAAATGACATCTTTACATTGGAACAAGCAGGTTGTGCAGATGAGCACTTAGACAAACACACAATCACACGCACACACAAATAAAGAATGTGAGTCATCCCTGATTTGATTTGAAGATTCAAAATTTAAAGTGGGCCTGATTCAATCTGCATTTGCAAATCAAGATTCAAGGGCAATTCACTCAGCTTTGTGAGCTGGGGGTGAAATAAAAAGGGTAAATGTTTTGAATTCATGTGAAGGGTAAACGTTTCGAATTCATGAGGTCATACATGGGTCTCAACGGACGAAAGAAGACATTTAGAAGGATTGTAAGCCAAGCCCTCTAAGGGGGGGGGGGAGAGGGTATAAAAGCTTTGAGCTGGTTTTGTTCAGGGCTCCTTCTTCTTACATGAAGGAACCCACCTTTGCAAACGCGTTACAAATAAATCCTTTTCTTTGAACCATTGAACCTAGTTGATTGGAGTTCTTTTGGGAGGTTTTCCCACTGTCAATTTTGGCGAGCCAGCCAGGAGCCCTCAGAGAGATGCCGGTCTGGTAGGACCCAGGTGGGGTAAGTGCGCACCGCTTCCTGTTGATGAAGTGACTTCGCCCAGTCCTCTTAGCTTGGCTCCCAGGGCTCCGACCTAATGCAACGGTTCAGAGAAAACATGAGGTGACACCCGGCAGAGGGGCTGGAGTGTGGGTAAGCCAGTCGAGGGCTCTGATGAGAGCTGGAGTAGGTAAGTGCTTGTTCAGAATAACCGGCTGTTGTGTGATCAGTCGGATGGTTGGTCAAGTTTAAACTGTGTGGGTGGTTAAACAGTCGCAGTTCCTGAAGGCAGCCGTGAGAGTCCGGTGCCCCAGGTCGGCTGTAGTGTATCCAACTGGGGACGGGAACTTTGTGAAAAACGTGGGTTAGACTTTAAAACTAGCCAGCGCTTGCTGGGAGATTGGCCCGGTTTTGCCCCGACAGTCAGAGGCTTCAAATTGCTGAAAGGCAAATCCAGCACAGGCTGGAGTGCTCTACCTCAGGAACAAACCACCAGGAGGTCGACCAACCATGGGAAAAGGACAGAGTAAACTACCTAGGAGACTGGAGGGCCCTGGTGCGGGAGCGCCAGGAAAGGGGCCAGATCCGGATGTGCCCCTGGGACAGGTGATAAATCAGTGGAATATGCCATGGCTAAAAAGGTATACCGGAGTATTAGAGAAAGTGAAGATGATTAGATTGTGCATCAAACAGTGGCCAAAATACCCGTTGGTGGACCCTGACCATCCCTATTTTTGGAACCCCCAGGGAATGTCTGATCGGTATTGGATCACGCAGTTAAGAAACTATGTGGAGGGACATGGTCTCGCGGACCAGGTTCCCTATGTGGAAGTCTGGTACCATGTGTCTTGGGAAGGGCCAGACCCACCAGTGGATATTTTTGTAAGCAAAGAAGATAGTAGTGACGAGGACTGGATTCCGAGACACGTGCCGTCAGTGCCAGCTCCTCCTCCTCTACCTCCTCCTCAAGCAGCAGCATCGGCTCCTGCTGCTCCCCCGGCTTATCCGGGCTTACGAAGGGAACTGGCTCAATTGCACAAAGACCTGGAAAATTTGCCTCTAGGAGGAAGACCGGGTGAACCCGTCCCAGCCTTCCCGGTCAGAGAAGTCCCAAATGGGTTAGATGCCCAAGGAGCCCCGGTCACCGTGTTTGTGGCCATACCTATAAAACCTGCAGAATTACAGGATTTAAAGAAAACTCTTCCGAAACTTCATGAGGACGCTCATGGGGTGGCGGAACAGTTGGAGCTGTTCCTGGGGCCCGCCGATTATACCTACCAGGAATTGATGTTCATCTTGGCTCACCTGTTCACCCCGGAGGAGAGGGAGCTGATCAGGCAAAGCGCCATGGCTGTGTGGGGAAGGCGAGGAGGTGGGGGACCCCAGGTGGTGGCAGCTGATGTGAAATACCTGGCAGCTGACCCAGGGTGGGACATTAACAACACAATTCACCGAGAACATATGAGGGACTTGAAATCAATAATCCTAGAAGGAATAAAAACAGCTATACCACAGGGCAAGAAGTTGACAAAGGCTTTTGAAATAACTCAAGGGAGGGAGGCATCTCCAGGTGAGTTTTGCAACCGCCTGCAGGAAGGGTTGACAAAGTTCTTGGGCATTGCGCCTGAATCGCGGGCCTTCGAGAGCATGTTAAAAATGTAGTTCGTGACGAAGGCTTGGCCGGACATCCAGAAGAAGATTCAGAAGATCAACGGGTGGACTGACACTGGGATTACTGAATTGTTAAGAGTGGCCCAACAGGTCTTTGTGAATTGGGAGTCTACAAAGACACGGCAAAAGACTCAAATGATGCTGGCCGCAGTTCGGGCCACGGCTAAAAATGAGATGGACAAGGGGAATCAGAGAAGGTGGGAGGAGAAGGGTCACCTCAGAAGGGGGGATGAGAGACATAACTTGGGGGGATCTGGGAGGAATTGGGATAGTAGAAAAGGGAAGGGAGGGACTCAAACCAGTGATAGACACTCTTTTGGAGCAAGGGCTGTTGGAATCAACTATGTCCCCTTTTAATTCTCCTATTTTGGCAGTGCCCAAGAAGGATGGGAAATACCAGCTGGTGCAGGATTTGAGAAAAATTAATGAAATAGTCGTGCCCCGCTTTCCCACTGTCCTGGACCCTTACACCATTCTGGGGCAGATACCGGTGGAGGATAAGTGGTTCACTGTTATAGATCTGAAAGATGCCTTTTGGTCTTGCCCGCTTGATGAAGGCAGTCGACCACTTTTTGCCTATGAATGGAAAGATCCGGAGACAGGGAGAAACCAGCAGTTGAGATGGACAGTGTTGCCTCAGGGATATACTGAGAGTCCGTTGTTGTTTGGGCAGGCATTGGAGGAAAAATTGCAGGAGTTTACAGGAAGTACTGAGGGCGGGGTAACATTGCTCCAGTATGTGAATGACTTATTGTTGTCAGGGAAAAAGAAAGCTGAAGTGACTGAAAGATCGATTCAATTGCTGAATTGGTTAAAGGAGCAAGGATTGAAAGTGTCAAAGGAAAAGTTGCAGTTTGTGGAAAACAAGGTGAAATATTTGGGACACTATATTTCCCAGGGGATCAGGTCCCTGGACCCTGAAAGGATAAAAGGATAATGAGCTTACAACCTCCACGGAATAAAACCGAAGTGAGAAGGGCTTTGGGGTTGTTAGGATACTGCCGCTTGTGGATTGATCAATATTCAGTGTTAGCCCAATTCTTGTATAGAAAGCTAACTGAGAGCCAGGGAGATCAGGTTGAGTGGACCGAACTTGATGAGGAAAAGTGGAAAACGTTGAAAAGGGCGCTGACCTCGGCTCCGGTGTTAGTGTTGCCAAATTTAAAATTGCCCTTTCATTTGTATGTTACTGTGAGTGCTGGAACCGCCATTGGGGTCCTAGCCCAGAAGAGAGGAGGTTGTTTCCAACCTGTGGCTTTCTTAAGTAAGCAATTGGACCCTGTGGCCCAGGGATGGCCCGCGTGTGTGCAGGGAGTGGCGGCAGCTGCAGTGTTGGTGGTTGAAAGTAAGAAGCTAACTTTTGGAGGGGCAATCATAGTACATTCCCCTCACCAGATAACTTCTGTATTAAGCCAGCCAGCTACCACTTGGATGAATGAGGGCCGAATTTTAAAATATGAGACCCTGTTGAGAATGGACCCTATGATTATGGTAGGGACGGACAAGAACTTGAACCCTGCTGAGTTCCTGGTGGGAGAGAGAAAGGAGTGGGAACCAGAGGAGCACGATTGTCAGGCTTTGATCAACTTACAAACGAAGGTGAGGGCTGACTTGGAAGAGATGCCTTTAAACACAGGGGAAAGATGGTTTATTGATGGATCAAGTAAAGTGGAAGAGGGAAAGAGAAAGTTGGGTTTTGCTATTGTAGAAGGAAATGGAGAAGTGGTAGAGAAAGGAGCCTTAGCACCTGCGTGGTCAGCACAAAGGTGTGAACTTTTTGCCCTGACCAGAGCCCTGGAATTGGCTGAAGGAATGGAGTTCACTATTTGGACGGACTGGAGATACGCCTGGGGAGTGGTCCATACCTTTGGTAAAATATGGCAAGAAAGAGGATTTATAAAAGCTGATGGGAAACAGGTGGAGCAGGTTCAGCAGGTAGAGCAGACTTTGGAGGCATTAAACCGACCTCAAAGGGTGGCAGTGGTGTATGTTCCTGCTCATCAGAGAGGCCAGAGTCTAGAGGTGGTAGGAAATAGGTGGGCAGATAAGTGGGCAAAGGAGGCGGCTGGACAGGTAGAGCTTCAAATGGCTCTAATACCAACATTGGAGAAGTCTGAGGAGCCTGCCTGGGAGCCCAGTGAAAAGGAAAGAGAGAAGTTAGCAGCTGAGGGTTGTGAAAAGAAAGAAAAGGAGTGGAGGACAGCAAATGGAGTGGAAGTGATATCCCCAGTAACTATGAGGGGGATTTTAGAGAAAGTCCACGAAGGAGGGCATTGGGAAACTGATGCTCTGGTTGAGGCTGTAAAAGGAACATATTGGAGTTTGAACATGTGGACAATTGCTCATAGTGTGTGTTGGAAAAGTTTAATATGTTTAAAGGTAAATAAAAAGGCAGCAAGAAAGAAAGAGGCAGGAGGCAGACCATTGGCTTCCTGGCCGTTCCAGAGAGCACAAATAGACTATACAGAGTTACCAGAAAAGGGAGGGAGGAAATATCTGCTGGTTATCAAGGATCAGCTAACAGGATGGGTTGAGGCTTTTCCTACCAGGAAAGCCACAGCAGCTATAGTAATCAAGATCCTGCTGGAACAAATCATTCCGAGATATGGGATGATGGAATGTATTGACTCTGATAGAGGAACACATTTTGTCCAAAGGGTTTTGCAAGGAATAATGGAGGCAGTGGGGGTGAGATGGGACTTACACACCCCTTGGCATCCAGAATCCAGCAGAAAGGTAGAGAGAGCGAATGGGGAGTTAAAAAAGCATCTGACCAAATTGCAACTAGAGAATGGATTGCCATGGACTAAAAATCTCCCAATAGCACTCCTACCTTCAGCAAAGGATCGTTACCTTGTCGTGGTGCTGGAGCTTGAGCATCTCAGCGATGCCATGAGCTAAACCGTGAATGGCCACCCAAGACGGGAATGTCATGACAGAGAGGTCAGACTAAATGCGATCCCTGGGGAAGGTAATGGTAGTTCTTGCCATGAAAACTAAATGGATCAGTACAACCAGAGATATGTCGGTATACCATCGGAAGATGAGACCCCCAGGTCGGAAGATGGTCAAAATGCTACTGGGGAGGAACAGAGGATGAGTTCAACTAGCCCCAGACGTGATGACGCAGCTATCTCAAAGCCGAAAGGACGGTTAGCGGCCGACGGTGCTGATAGTGAACGGCGAATCCGATGTTCTAAGGATCAACATGCCATTGGAACCTGGAATGTAAGATCTATGAGCCAGGGCAAATTGGATGTGGTTATTGGTGAGATGTCAAGATTAAAGATAGACATTTTGGGCATCAGCGAACTGAAATGGACTGGAATGGGCCACTTCACATCAAATGACCACCAGATGTACTACTGTGTACAAGAGGAGCACAGAAAAAATGGAGTAGCCTTCATAATTAACAGTAAAGTGGCTAAAGCAGTGCTTGGATACAATCCAAAAAACGATAGAATGATCTCAATTCGAATTCAGGGCAAGCCATCTAACATCACAGGGATCCAAATATACGCCCCAACCACAGATGCTGATGAAGCTGAAGTAGAGCAGTTCTATGAGGATCTGCAGCACCTACTGGACAACACGCCTAAAAGAGATGTTATTTTCATCACGGGAGACTGGAATGCTAAAGTGGGCACTCAAATGACACCTGGAATTACAGATAAGCATGGCCTGGGAGAACAAAATGAAGCAGGACATAGGCTGATAGAATTTTGCCAAGACAACTCACTCTGCATAACGAACACTCTCTTCCAACAACCTAAGAGATGGCTTTATACATGGACTTCACCAGATGGACAACACCGAAACCAGATTGACTACATCCTTTGCAGCCAAAGGTGGCGGACATCTATACAGTCGGTAAAAACAAGACCTGGAGCTGACTGTAGTTCTGATCACGAACTTCTTCTTGCACAATTTAGGATCAGACTAAAGAGATTAGGGAAGACCCACAGATCAGCTAGATATGAGCTCACTAATATCCCTCAGGAATATGCAGTGGAGGTAAAGAATCGATTTAAGGGACTGGACTTAGTAGATAGGGTCCCGGAAGAACTCTGGACAGAAGTTCGCAACATAGTTCAGGAGGCGGCAACAAAATACATCCCAAAGAAAGAGAAAACCAAGAAGGCAAAGTGGCTGTCTGCTGAGACACTAGAAGTAGCCCAAGAAAGAAGGAAAGCAAAAGGCAACAGTGATAGGGCGAGATATGCCCAATTAAATGCAAAATTCCAGAGGTTAGCCAGAAGAGATAAGGAATTATTTTTAAACAAGCAATGCGCGGAAGTGGAACAAGACAACAGAATAGGAAGGACAAGAGACCTCTTCCAGAAAATTAGAAACATCGGAGGTAAATTCCATGAAAAAATGGGTATGATCAAAAACAAAGATGGCAAGGACCTAACAGAAGAAGAAGAGATCAAGAAAAGGTGGCAAGAATATACAGAAGATCTGTATAGGAAGGATAACAATGTCGGGGATAGCTTTGACGGTGTGGTCAGTGAGCTAGAGCCAGACATCCTGAAGAGTGAGGTTGAATGGGCCTTAAGAAGCATTGCTAATAACAAGGCAGCAGGAGACGATGGCATCCCAGCTGAACTGTTCAAAATCTTGCGAGATGATGCTGTCAAGGTAATGCATGCTATATGCCAGCAAATTTGGAAAACACAAGAATGGCCATCAGACTGGAAAAAATCAACTTATATCCCCATACCGAAAAAGGGGAACACTAAAGAATGTTCAAACTATCGAACAGTGGCACTCATTTCACATGCCAGTAAGGTAATGCTCAAGATCCTGCAAGGCAGACTTCAGCAATTCATGGAGTGAGAATTGCCAGATGTACAAGCTGGGCTTAGAAAAGGCAGAGGAACTAGGGACCAAATTGCCAATATCCGCTGGATAATGGAAAAAGCCAGGGAGTTTCAGAAAAACATCTATTTCTGTTTTATTGACTATTCTAAAGCCTTTGACTGCGTGGACCATAACAAATTGTGGCAAGTTCTTAGTGGTATGGGGATACCAAGTCATCTTGTCTGCCTCCTGAAGAATCTGTATAACAACCAAGTAGCAACAGTAAGAACAGACCACGGAACAACGGACTGGTTTAAGATTGGGAAAGGAGTATGGCAGGGCTGTATACTCTCACCCTACCTATTCAACTTGTACGCAGAACACATCATGCGACATGCTGGGCTTGAGGAATCCAAGGCTGGAGTTAAAATTGCCGGAAGAAACATTAACAATCTCAGATATGCAGATGATACCACTTTGATGGCTGAAAGTGAAGAGGAACTGAGGAGCCTTATGATGAAGGTGAAAAAAGAAAGTGCAAAAGCTGGCCTGCAGCTAAACCTCAAAAAAACCACGATTATGGCAACCAGCTTGATTGATTACGGGCAAATAGAGGGAGAAAATATAGAAGCAGTGAAAGACTTCGTATTTCTAGGTGCGAAGATTACTGCAGATGCTGACTGCAGTCAGGAAATCAGAAGACGCTTAATCCTTGGGAGAAGAGCAATGACAAATCTCGATCAAATAGTTAAGAGCAGAGACATCACACTGACAACAAAGGTCCGCATAGTTAAAGCAATGGTGTTCCCCGTAGTAACATATGGCTGCGAGAGCTGGACCATAAGGAAGGCTGAGAGAAGGAAGATCGATGCTTTTGAACTGTGGTGTTGGAGGAAAATTCTGAGAGTGCCTTGGACTGCCAGAAGATCAAACCAGTCCATCCTCCAGGAAATAAAGCCAGCCTGCTCACTTGAGGGAATGTTATTCAAGGCAAAACTGAAATACTTTGGCCACACAATGAGAAGACAGGACACCGTGGAGAAGATGCTGATGCTAGGAAGAGTGGAGGGCAAAAGGAAGAGGGGCCGACCAAGGGCAAGGTGGATGGATGATATTCTAGAGGTGACGGACCCGTCCCTGGGGGAGCTGGGGGTGTTGACGACCGACAGGAAGCTCTGGCGTGGGCTGGTCCATGAAGTCACAAAGAGTCGGAAGCGACTGAATGAATAAACAACAACAAAGCACTCCTACGGATGATGACCTGTCCTAGGAAGGATGTGGGGTTGTCTCATTTTGAAATGTTAATGGGCCGTCCCTATTTGGCAACTATAGGGAACCCCATTCCTGAATTCCGGGATATGTTCCTTCGAAAATATTTGCAGGGCCTTTCGTGTTCCTTGTCTTCCCTACACAAACAGGGCCTGTTGGTGCAAAGACCTCCGCTGATTGGCAGCCAACATCCTCACGAAGTTGGTAGCTGGGTCCTGATAAAAACCTGGAAAAACGAAAAGTTGCAGCCTAGCTGGGAAGGGCCATTCCAAGTGCTGCTAACCACAGAATCAGCAGTCCGTACCAAAGGAGGAGGTTGGACACACTACAGCCGAGTGAAAGCGGTACCAGCCCCTGAACCATCTCAGTGGAAAGTCATCCCAGTGGAAGGACAGCCGTTGAAAGTGACTTTGAAATGATGAGATACCTTTTTGGTGGTGTAATTGTATTAAGCATGTCTGTTTGTATTGCCTGTGAAGTGTGGAAAGAGAATGGGTGGATTAAGTGAGCAGAGGAACATGCAAGGTTATTAAATAAAACCAATTGTTGGATATGTGGAAAGATACCAGCCCATGGGTTAGAAGGAGGGAGTTGGGACTTTATCCCTTTAAGTGGAGGAGTGGGAACAGCAGTGGGATGAGCAATATGGGCAAACCTTGGAGTAGGTCTAAACTATAGAGATATTCTCCTCTTAAGCAATTGGACTGAAGGGATGTTTAACTCATCCATTAGAAACTTTAAGGCTTTGAATCAGGAGGTGGGACAGATGAGGAATGTAGCCCTTCAAAATCGGGAAGCATTGGATCACATATTGGCCGCTACTGGAGGAGTGTGTGCACTCCTACACGAATACTGTTGTGTTTATATATCAGATAATCAGGTCAATATCACCCACACGATCAAAGAGATGGAGAATTCCATTAGTTAACATCACAGAGAGTGGTTTTCATCCAGTGAAAAGGATGACTGGGATTGGTTGTGGAATTGGCTACCAGGGTTTGGATGGGTAAAACAGCTTCTGCTAATTATACTTGTTGTAATTTGTATTCTTCTGTGTATGTGTTGCTGTATTCAGTGTGCCCCATTATGTACTCACAGCTTAAAGAATTGTTGGAGGAATTGTTGCATCTCTTGGAGAGATGAGCAAGCAATATTACTTGAATTCGAGACAAAGTGGGCAGAAAGAAAAAGGGAGGATTGTGAGCTGGGGGTGAAATAAAAAGGGTAAATGTTTCAAATTCATGTGAAGGGTAAATGTTTCGAATTCATGAGGTCGTACATGGGTCTCAACAGACGAAAGAAGACATTTAGAAAGATTGTAAGCCAAGCCCTCTAAGGGGGGGGGGGGAGGGCGGCAGAGAGGGTATAAAAGCTTTGAGCTGGTTTTGTTCAGGGTTCCTTCTTCTTACACGAAGGAACCCGCCTTTGCAAACGCGTTACAAATAAATCCTTTTCTTTGAACCATCGAACCTAGTTGATTGGAGTTCTTTTGGGAGGTTTTCCCACTGACAGCTTCAAGATTCAAACTGAGGCAACATTCATCCATACCCTACAATGGAGATGCATCAAAATGCCTGCAGTGACACTGGGTGTTTTAAGGTGCCATCAGTGGTCCCTCCAAGCTTGGCCTCTCCTCATCTAGCTGGACTTAATTGTATCAGGGTAACAGCTTGCTGGCAATACTCTATGTTAATTAGTTAGCAGAGGCAGTAGAAACAGGTTGGCAGCATGACATACAATGCTATAGAGAGAAGCAGCCATAGAGCAGAGTCTGGAATGAAAAAGTGGCATTTGTAACATTGCCACCCATTCTTAAAACACTAAACATCTGAGCCAGTGCCTGTAAATTGTAGCCTGGGACCCATTCACTTAATGTGAAGAAATTTAAACTAATCCCAGTCATACAGAATTTAGAAGTAAGGTTTGAACCCATATTCAGAGTGCGGAGAGCTGAGTTGAACTGCAGTTGTGTTGGCAGGATCAGCACAGAGTGGAACATTCTGTTAGCAGAAGAGAACAAACCAAAGGCTAGTGTTGGCCACAACAACAACAACAGGACTTGTGAAAATGAGTGAAGCCCAAGTAGAAACCAGTGCAGGGCTTTCCAAATTATGTTCCTTTAAATTCTGATGTTATTAAACAAACAAACAACCTTGTTCTTAATATTTTTTGTTAATATATTATAAGCAAAGGGGAGACATGGTAGCAAGAAATAATGATGGGGCTCTTCTTATTTTACCACTATTGGCAGACAAAAAAGAACATGTCCAAAAGTTTTTACCAGATGGCAAATAAATTCACACAGGCAGTTTCTCCAAACTTTTATTAATCAACAACTCAGTTACATAAATATTGCAGATATATCATGTAGAATACATTTGAAGATATTCTTGTTGTGATTACAGAACTCACTGATGGGCAAAACTTTTTGGCAGGCAAAAAAGGAGCAACAGCCAATGATGCTCTTTCCTATATATGACAAAAGTCACTTTTGGGAGTTAAAGGTCACATGAATTATAAGAGATTAACTCATAAAATGCATTCATACTTCCTGTTCTCCTGAAGAAGGAAAAGGATAAAGAGAACAAATTCTTGTTGTGATTACGGAACTCACTGATGGGCAAAAACGTTTTGGCAGGCAAAAAAGGAGCAACAGCCAATGATGCTCTTTCCTATATATGACAAAAGTCACTTTTGGGAGTTAAAGGTCACATGAATTATAAGAGATTAACTCATAAAATGCATTCATACTTCCTGTTCTCCTGAAGAAGGAAAAGGATAAAGAGAACAAATAATTAAAAGAATGAGTCTGAGTTCTCTCAAACCCACTTGAAAAAAAATTGCTAGGAGAAACAATATAGTATGATCATAAGATTTGTTCTGATTAGAGGACAAATCTATTAGTTGCAGAATTCAGTACACCTCCTACCTTTTTCTGAGAGCAAGACATCTTACTAGAGCAACCATCATTTTTTAAAAAAATTCCTTTGTGGAGCATGGCTGATTTCCTAGACTACAGATTGGAAGCAGAGCTTCCCTGGGGATTGTGAATCTGGGGCAGGGCAGATTAGAGCTGTGCATTACAATCATGTCATTTCACTCTGAGTTTGGGAGTAGTGCTGAATCAGTGCACAGTATAACCAAAATAAAGAAAGTGAACCGGGAATAAAGACAGAAAGGACAGTGTAGTCAATATAGATACAAAGTAGAAGAGAAACTTTGAATAAACAAAAGAATAGTGCAGTTGGATAATTGTAGATTGTGGAGTTTGGGGATTTAGAGAGCCTTTCCACTCCTCTTAGACAGTAATTACTTCATTCACTTCAGAAAATGGTAAACCATATTCGATAGATGAGAACTGCATTCTGCAGAATGAGGCTCTTTACTTCAACCCAACTTTCTTTTTAACTTTGATCCAATTTTTGCTATGCTGACATTTCACACATGCCAGGGATGCATTTCTTTTGATTTGGAGAGCTGATTACATATACATATACATATACATATACATAGCAGAACTTTTTCACAAAACACTTCCATTGTTCAAGAAAAAATTGGTAACCAACTAAAAATGTACTGGAAATTTGTGTGGGATTTTTTTTTTTTTAATTTGGAAAATCTATGAGGTCAGAGGTTAAAATGTCTTTCTATTGCTGAACCTATAAGGAGTCTGTGGACAGGGGTGTCAGATTGTCATATAATCATTCCAGAAAGTGTTCAAGAAGGGGAAAAGAAACATGATTGTTTTCTTTACTTACCATAAAAATCTGCAGATATTCTAGGGTGAATTAATACAGCAGATACCCAAACATAACTAGTACAATACTGTAACATACCACTGCCTTTATGAGTCTGAGAGTCAAATCAGAATTTCTATTTATTACATACCACTAAATAGGATTGTGCAAAGTTTCAAAGGGAAGCTTCATTTTGATAATGCTTTGAGTGAACCAACCCTTCAGAACTGTTTCATGGAGCAACATGGCAGCCAGTTGCTATAAAATGAAGGCAAAGTGCCTCATTGCTTTCTGTCCCTTTTGAGGCATCCTCCAGCACATCAGCAACCTGAAGAAGCTTCTTCTGGCTACTAAACATATAGGAAGAAGCCTTAGAAATGAAACAGTTCCTCCACAACATCAGTGCATCTTGAAGAGATGGATCGTATTGCCTCCAGAAAGTCAAGGTAAAGCACAGCCATCTTGCACAGGCTACCATTCAAGAGAAATGGCTTCCTTTATTTTTAATAATCCAGATTAATGTCATTACACATGGGTTGAAAATCTTAAATCTTCCACCCAGCTATTTCATTTCCAAATCTTTTCCCATGCCAATTCTTTAAAAAAGGACCATTAGAGCTCAATTCATCTCAGATATTATTTACAACTCCACTATCCATTGTAAATCTGCCAAACCTTAAAACATTTATTTTGTTTGGGATTAGTCCCAACACCCTTCAACAATAGCCCAATTGTTCTACCAGCGCTTTCCCACAATTCTCTACTGAGTTTTGAACTACCATTTGTGGTTTCATTGATTTATTTTTCTTCTGGGTTATAATCCATATAAACAGTTTCCAGTTCCAGCTGAACATATGGTAAAAAACTATGATAGCACTTTTTATTGCTATATCAAAGAAACTGTTTGTTTTTTTTTAAACTGAGCACTTTTCTATAACTTCTCTGGTTTAGTCACTGATATGCAAAGCGACTGGAAACAATGTGCAATCACATTTAAAGTCTAGATGTGTTTGTCTCCTTAAAAAATATTCCTCATGGCAGAACAGCTCAAACTTCCATATATATATAAAATAGTAATTAAAATTCTTGATATTGCCCATTTCTGATCTGTCTTCCAAAACTTCACTATAATTCAGCATCTGCAAGAACTTCTTAATTTGGAATTAGAGAAAGAGAAATTGGCTTTTAAATTATACTAAGCATCAGAACGAAATGTAATAATTATAAATATTCTGTATGATCAATAAGCCCAAATACTTTGTCAAAACTCAAAACAGCAGCTGTTTGCATCTATTCTCTATGCTTTCTCTGTCCCTACTAATTTTCTACGCATATTTAAAATTTAGATTTTTTTAACTAGCTGAGAAATGTTGGCCATGCAGGATGAGCAACCAACATGGACAGTTAACCAGCTGAAGCAATTAGCTTAGCTTTAGATGCATTAAAAAAAATGCATCTTTGTGAATTGCAATACTCTTTTCCTTACTTGCTTGTTTTTTTCTTGTCTGAGCATTTCATGGGAGGTTAAAGAGTCAGGAGAATGAGAAAGCAGAAGCACCATTATCCTTGTTAAAAGCAGATTCTGCAACTAGTGATATCTGGTGACTCTATAGAACATTAGCTCATCAAAGATTTTTGCTGTTCCATTTCAGCCCTCTCCAACACAGCTGAGAATTCTGGGAGTGATTGCTGCAGCAACAGATTGAGGATTTTTTTTTCCCTACTCAGATACTAGATGAATGGACACTGCCATTTTTTCAACTGGTAATTTCTTGAAAGTGCATCCATTTGTAGTGTCTATCCATCTGGAGGAATGCTAATTTTTCATGCCATACATATTCCCTAGAAAGCCTAGTAAGCATGGACATATGCTATATATTACAGATAATATTTGACATTCATTTCTCTGGTGATGTCAGTGATTCGCATCCTTGAAATTAAAGTTCCATTTAAAAAAAAAAAGTTACTTTAAAGGTATTATTTAGAAGTAGCCAATTCAATCTAGTTTGGCTCCCTAACATAAGGGGTGTAGGAGTTGGGGTTTAACCATTTGCCTTATTTTAAAAATATGTTTATTTAATGTTTAGGCCTTAAAATCAGTAACTTTTACAATTTGTTAAATAGCTAATTAAGTAATATAATATAAATGCCTATGGAATAGGCTGAGCACTCTCCTCACAAATTAGGCATGGCATATTTCACTATGGGAAAAGCTTTCAGGAAGATGAGTCACTGCTGATCTCTGAGCCACCAATAATTAAGCAGCTGCCATGAATGTCTCAACCAGCCTAAATCCATCGCAGTTAAATAAGGGTTGAAACCTAATTGTCACTGTCATTTCAGTAAAAATTACAATTGTTTCACTGATCTTAGTGTCCTTACCACATCTTCCTTTTACTTATTGCCATCTTTATTCGACAAAAGTCTGTAGTCTTTCTGTCTTTTGATCTAATAGACTGGAATACAGAAGGCCCACAGAAAGCATTTCATGCTTCTTCTATGCTTATTAAGCCCATTAGCTATACTGCAAATGGAGGTTTGTTTGTTTTATCAGATTTATAGAGTCACCCAACTCAATTGACTCTGGACAGCTTACAATAAAAACAACCAATGAAAAATTTCCAGTGAGATGGAGTGACCTGATAATGGATAGAAGGAAGGAAGGAAGGGAGGGAGGGAGGGAAAAGAGTCATATCTTCAAGGCCATCCTTTAAAGGATGGCAGTCAAAACAACACAGCTTTGGAGGCATAACATGCCTGAGGGCAGGCACCACAACAGAGAAGACATGCTTTCTTGGACCCATTAAATGGCATTATTTCAAAGATGGGACCCAGAGCATGCCCATTATGCCAGATCTTACGGGATGAAAAGAAAAAATAAAAGAAAGGTGGTCCCTCAGGTAACCATGCCCTATGCTATAAAGGGCTTTATAGGTCACAACCAACACCTTTAATTGCACTCAGATGCTCATCAGTAACTGGTACAGTTCATGCAGCATAGGTGTCACATGGACATATCAAGGCATGCCCACAGCTGCCTGCAACTGCATTCTGTACCAGTTGCATCTTCCCAGTGGTCTTCAAGAGCAGCCTCATGGAGAATGTATTGCAATAGTCCAAACATCAGGGTAAGACATTATGAGTGTGAGAAGGGAATCCTGGTCCAGGAAAGGGCACAATTGCTGCAGCAGACAAATCTGGATAAAAGCCCTTTTGGCCAAAGCTGCTAGCTCCTCCTTGATCAGGAGCTGAGGATCCAGGAAGACCCCAAATCGTTCACTAGTTCATCTGTAGAAGTACAACCCCATCCAGAACTAAAAATGGAAAATCTTTGCTCCTGGGACACCTGAAAACCCATAACCAACATGTCTTGTCAGAGCTGAGTTTAAGCCTGTTCCTCCCCATCCACATTAGTACAGAATCCAGGCCCTAGGACATGAACTAAATACCATTGCTTGGCCAGGCTGGGGTCAAGATATACAACTGAGTATTATCAGCATACTGATGGCATTGGACCCCTTGCTGGCAGATGATTTCACTTAGCAGTTTCAGTTTCCTGTAGATATTCAACAGGAGAGGGGAAAGTATCAGCCCCTGAGGCACTTCATAGGTAAGGGGGTGAAGGGTTTATCACTTCCCCTCACCCCATCAACATCAACTGGGTCTGGCCCAAGAGAAAGGAGAACAGTCATCATAACACAGTGCCTCCCACTCCTAATCTCTGTACCTGATAGAAGAAGTCCCAATGTGCTATAGTGGTTAAGGTTCTGGACTAGGAGCACAGAGTTCTAATCATCCAGGTTCTAATCATCCCTTTAAGCAGAGAAGCCAACTGGGTGACTTTGGGTCAGTCATTCACTCTCACCCCTAGACTGGGAAATTGAAAAACATGCATCTACCAATCTGCACTGCACTACCATGATATATTATGGGCCTTAACCCTCAATGAAGAGGCTTTCATTTTACAATGGATTGATATGGCTAATCATTACATACCTGTACAAACACACACACACACACACACACACACACAAACGAGGGATTAAAAAATAAAGGAACACAAATCTAATGTTTTACTTCTCTGTAATTTCCACCCATTCAATAATGCATTCCTACAGACATCTCATTTAGTGTAGTGGGGCTTACTCCTATGTAAGTACATATAAAATTTCATCTTGGTCTTTGCTCTTTCTCTGACTTTTTTTTTTAAATCATTTTGGCAACCCCAAGTGCATTTGGTATGCAAATAAGGAAGTCTTCCTACGAATAACAAAAAGGTAAAAACAGCCTTGATTTGTCTCCTTGTAAAGATTAGAAGCAGGCGAGCTAAGGATGGTGACAGACCTAAGGCCAAATGCAGCTCTTGAGCTAATTTCATATGCCTAATTTTGAAATGTCTCTGCAAACAACAGTTCAGGCTTCTGATTAGAGAAATCTGTCCCTTCCTTTCTAGCCTATTATGTAAGAGAAAAAGATTGAGCCAAGGAAAGGAAAACTAGGGAGAGAAAAAGAGAGATCAGAAAGAAATCATCAACTTTTCACTCTTGCCCTGCTCATTGTAGGAAGGCAACTCCCAAACAGATTACTTTCTAGGAAAAGCAGTCCTCAAAATCAACTGTGTGGAGATATAAGAAGGCTGGATAAAGTGCAGTTCTGCTGTCCAGTGAGCATCAGGTTTAGCTAGTTTTGAAAAATTGTGAAAAGTGTGTGATATTTATTCTTAGAATTTTCAGAATCATCCTTTTTATTCCATAGCTTGACTCTGATAACAGTGATTAAGGCAGCCTTTCTCAACCTTTTGACCCTGGAGGAACCCTTGAACTATTTTTCAGGCCTCAGGGAACCCCTGCACAGTCAGGCTCAAATATAGGCCAGAAGTTACCAAATTATTAGATTCATTTCATGTGTAGGCCTGTATATATGTAGTAACAGTGTTGTCAAACTGAAAATAAAGAATGAAACTTACCTCTTCAATGTGAAGTTGCCTGAATTTAAAATATTTTTTTTAAATAAATTGTGATTTCCCAGGGAACTGCTAGTGACCTTTCATGGAACCCTAGGGTTCCATGGTTGAGTGTTCTGCCAAGTGTCGAAGCAGTGATCAGGTGCTCAGGCAATTGGTTCTTTTAGATCCCGAGACAATAAGCACACCAGTGAATAAAGACATTTTAAGCTTTGTTATAAACTTAAGCAAACAAATTTAAACAGAAATACAGTTTAGGAAGATTAAACAGAAGCATAAAAAGCATAGCATAAAGAAAGGAAAATCATAACTTACCAAGCAAGTTGATACCCAGTCTCCCATAGGCTGTCAGGAGCCCCTTAATAAAGACAGTGGAGATACCCCAGGATGGCTCAATTTCCACAGCACCCAGCACTCAGGTCTGTGCAGAAGCTCCCAAACTCAAAAGGCAATCCTAAGGTTTTTATCAGAGTCTGGCCCCAAAGCCTCGTGACCCTGTTTTCATGATACTGAGACTGCAGGATCTGACCTTGACTGGATAGTTCCCAGGGTCTGGAGCACCTATTTATGACATAATCCAAGAGCCGGGGAAGCTGTACCGATAAACTAGTGCTTAACAAAAACAATCTTGGGTTTTTGTTCTTATCTCCCCCCCCCCCATTCCAAACAGAAATAAAAACAAGCCAGCTAAACATTAGTATAACTCAAAATAAGCTTCTGTGTGTGAAGGAGAAAATCAAAATATGTCACTTAAATTCCTCAAAATAACAATGGTCTGCTGCATTGCCACTATATTGAGAAACCCTGGATTAGGGTATTGGACTAGGACTGGGAAGATCCAGGTTTAGGTTCATCATCAGATATGAAAACTGATTTGGTTACTTTGGACCGGTCACTCTCTGTATCTCACAGATATTTTGAGCATATAAAATGAAGGAAAAACTTCATGTAAACTGCCTCTGATGTTGGGATGAAAGACTGGATATAAATCTAACAGATAAATACAAATGAAAATTAAAGTTGTGCAATGCTTTTGATTCAGTTCCAAAAAGGGTTTTCAAAGAGTCTGCAACTCTTGAAAGCAACCATGTGTTTTATGATCACTTGGCTGCTCTCTGCCGTTGCCATAGAATCCTGGGAAATGAGGCGGCTGCTTTACAGAGTTCCAGACAGATGCGATGTTCACACACCTGTGTGCTTTGAACTGCCAATTTGGAATCAAAATTGAAGCACTGCACAGCCCTATTGCCCGATTTGGAGGCTCTGACTGAATGCAAGACACTGAGATAAGCCAAATAGTCCTAAATGTTGACTGTCCTTTGTGATGCAAATGGCTCTCTGCCATTGAATAAAGAAAACTGAAATCAAACCTTTTCTTTCATTTTTGGTACTTTTGAGAACAGTCACAGGAGTGAAAAAAGTCATTGCTTTTTCCCCACTGAGTCACTCAGCCTTCAAAATAAATGTCTTGGGGCCTTTGTATCTCTAGCTGTTTCTGCCTCAGGTTTCTGCAGCACAAAAAGTCAGTACTGGCAAATGATTGCTCCCTTTAAAAATGGAAAGTAAAAAATTGTTCTGATAAGATGAGTGTAAATGAATCTAAGCAAAATTACTATGGGGACCATTCATTCAGATCAGGTTGATTGGCAGCTTTCCTCTATAAAATCATCAAACCTTTTCAGCGAAACAGAATATTTGCCTAACAAATCTATAAAATAGAAGGAAAGTAACTTTACTAATCTGAATATGAAAGGTTGGCAAAGGAAACAAAGCCAATTCTCAATCATGCAAAGAAGAATATTGAGAATTTGTTCTTTAGAAAATGCAATCCGGTTTATTTTCACACATATAAATACAGAAATAGACAGATAAGAAATCTGCCGTTTCTTTTTCTTTGGGCTTTTTCTTTTATTGATCAGTTTTCCTTGTAATAAGCTTTTTAAATATATTCCAACAAAGGCTTATTCCTAACTAGCAATGATCAACTAAGAGCTATAATTACTAGGTATATAATGAGATATATTTAATTCTGATTTGGGACAAAAACTTGGGTGAAAATAGTCATTTATTTTATGGCAATTTATCATGGGAAGCATATAGCCATATCTGATGTCAGTCATTGCTGCTGCCAAATGAAATCCTGAGGAAAAGATAGTGAGACTGCTCCTATAGGTAAAATAGCACTGGTGTGTGTGTGTGTTTGTATGTATGCATGCACATACATGCAAACACATATGCATGTATGGAAATGTGTATTTCTTTTTTTTTTCTGAACCGCTGAGCTGTCGATCGGAAGGTCGGCGGTTCAAAACCGCGCGGCGGGGTGAGCTCCCGTTGCTCGTCCCAGCTTCTGCACACCAAGCAGTTCGAAAACATGCAAATGTGAGTAGATTAATTGGTACCGCTTCGGCGGGAAGGTAACGGCATTCCGTGAGTCATGCTGGCCACATGACCCGGAAGTGTCCTATGGACAACGCCGGCTCCAAGGCTTTGAAACGGAGATGAGCACCGCCCCCTAGAGTCGGACTCGACTGGACTTTACGTCAAGGGAAACCTTTACCTTTTTATATTAGAGCACCTAAATATATAGGGCCTACATGCTAAAGAGGGTTACAGAATTACATCCTGTCTGTACAAAACTAAATAAATTTTTGTGTGATTTGAAATTCTTGTTCATCTTATATTGTGGAAAAGCAATGGTAGAATGGCATCACTGTGTCCATTTGGACAACCCAGATCCAGAAATATTAAGGATCTGATCCAAGTAAGAGTGACTTCTGAAAGCTCAAGCTGAGATCCTATCATGAACTTGTACTTCTCTGCCTTTCTATTAGGAACTACAGGAGATAAAAATAGATGTCTTAGGCATTCTGTGTTGCTGTTGTATATCTGAGCTATTGATTACCTTTTGGAATGTGTATCTCAGGGATAGTTAAGATTCTTGATGCACTGAGCACATCTGGAGTTTGAGAGGACGTTGTGAGTGGTCTCATGAAATGGCTACTCTTGCGGGGATAATAAACAGTAAGTGAATAACTGATAAGTGAAATTAAAGAAGTCACTTATTCGTTTATTAAAATAATCTTTTTCAGAAAATTAAATCAAGTGGAGCAAGGAGCATGACATAGAGCCCAGCTCATTTTGGCAGGATATTAGACTCTCCTGGATAGGCAAGATTACAGAAAGCTCCCAGTCTGGCCTGGGATTATTTGTGAGACCAAAATGGTCTTCTTGGTTTGGGTGTGTTTCTGTCCATTTCATCTTGACTCTTGCTTGTTTATTTCAGCAGGTCTATGCCCCTGACTTGGGTCATGGCTGGCCCTACCATTCATTTAAGTGAACCAATGGCTTCAAACATCTGATTTTTGGGTTCATGAAGTTGCAGAAAACTGTTAGTTGTTTAATTTATGATAGTTGCATTCTTTTTTTCTTTTCTTTTTTTTGTGGGGTGGAGGGAAGAGAGGAATTTGTGTGATTTTCTACTTCAAACACAAAAATAATGTGACCTGTCTTGGCTACTATATGTCTTCACTTTGTTGGAGTGGGACATCATTTACTGCTCGGCCTCATGTCTTGGACCAGTCTGCCTAGGGCTTTCTGAGAGCTGCCTCGAGCTCAGCCCTAATATTAAGCCACAAGGCTAAACACCAACCTAGAAGTAAATCCCTTTGCATTCACTCAGTGAAGATTGTTTCTAAGTAGACAAGCATAAGATTTACAGGGAAATTTTTCTAACTCCTGAGAGACAAAAAATACCCTTTCTCTTCCTTGCTCATTTATTTTGTTTTATTTTATTTTGTAGCAGACTTTTAAATTAGACATGTATAATGTTAAGACTTTAGGACCATTTCATTATGTTAGCATGTTACTGGTGACCCACAGGCAGTCTGTCGAGATAGATAAGTAAGTAGGTAAGTAGATAGACTTTCAGGCCTTCTCTAATTCCCAAGATTTTAAAAGATAAAGGGCTGAAAGGTTTTGCAACTAAAATGGAAGGGTGAGGAGGCAGCCTTCCATAGAAACATTTTCGTATACAACTAAGGAAATAACTGTGTTTAACAACCCTGGCCCAGGAAAACAAAGGTCCTGACGCTTTCCTATTGCACCGTGGCAGTAAATGCAGCATTGCTGGAGGGGCAAAGGCCTGTCAAGAGGGCTCAAATGAAGTGTTTTGAGGGGAGGGAAGCAATCCTTTACCCAATATCAGCAGGGCTGAGTGCCTGACTCCTACTTTCAGCCACTTGCCAGGGGTCCCTGTTCCAGATTCTCAGTTCCTTCTCAAAGGCTACCTTCACTGTGGACCTGTCCCAATGCCTTAGATGCCAATAGTGACCTCAAAGTTGTGTTGTAAGTACTATATAAACTTGCATGCATTAATATAATGGATTATGGAAAATAGAAGGGAAAAAACCTATAACATGAGTCAACGAGGAGAAGCCTGGTCCAGCCCCTCTTAAATAGGCTAAAGGTAAGTGAAGACAGATAGATCTGATGTCATTAAGACCACAGCCCACCTTTCCCTGAACTCCTTTTCAAGTGGGCAAAGGATGGAGTGGTGACTGTAGTCTAATCAACCGACCGACGTAAGGTGCAAAACTCACAGAGGTGCAAAACCTGAGGCCTCAGAGTTGTTTGGGTGCGTCCTCCATGACTTCTCCAAAAATTGCCAACAAATTGTGATTTTGATTGTGGCTCAGTGAAAATACTATTAAATATTTAGAACTAGTCATATTAATTCTACTTAATTTAATGTAATGTAATTTAAATTAAATTAAATCAAATTTGATTTTTATCCCTGTGACATTCACTTCTTTGTCCCTATACCCCCAATTTTTTGGAATGTGGATCCTAACCACACTGTTTGGCCTGAAAATATTTATGCACTTAAAGAGTAAAGATACTGGTGGCAGATAACTGGTTTTAGATAGTATGTTCTCAGTCTGTTTTTGTGGTGGATTTTGGCAGTGCCGCTGGTTCTCAGGAAGGAGGGAGCACATTCCAAGGAGGTGGAGGAGATAAGAGGAGGCACAGTCTGGGAGGCAATGGTGGGAAAATGAAGAGGTTCAGGATAGCCCCGCCCTAGACCCTCCCAGGTTATTTCCCCTTAAGTTAGGTAGAGTAGCTTTAGTCTGGCAAGATTCTGTCTATACGGTGTGAGCAAATAAGGAACTGGAGTTTGAATGGACTGATTCTTTGTTGTTCTTGGGCTGGGCCTGACAGTTCTACCTTGAAAGAAAAGTGTGGAGTATCTCTTTTGTCACAGTTGTTAAATCTTAAAATTTATTTGATAGGACTGCAGAAGGCCACCCTTATCTGGCTAATCTCAATGCCACTCTTCCAATTCTGACTAATTTCATTTCTGCCAAAGTCCTCTAAACATATTTCAACTGAAATACCTGGGAATCTCATTACTTATGTGGCCCTGGCTGATTTTGAGGCAAATCAGCTCTTATCTCAGCAGGGGAAGTTTTTATTTTATAGTACTTCATTTTAATAGATTATAATTACAAGTTTCATGGAATATCACAAGTGGATGTGTAAATATGCAGCATTTGATTAAGGGGAAAGTTATGAACAGAACAACTGAATAGGCCTTCTGTAAATTATATCCTCAGCTACTTGAAATTATTATTTTTTATGTTTAAAGAGAAAATACTATAGTGTTTGCCTATAGTACAGAACTGTGAGACTTATCTTGAATATTTGATGATTTGAATGATACAGATTGTAAATTTTATTTATTTCTCAAATTTATACGGCTGCCCATCTCACAAAAAGTGACTCTGGGTGGCATACAACAGTCCAATAAAACAATAAATATATAAATAATCATTACCTAGAACTGTTATGTAAAAGCATAACTAAAACAGAAAAAAGAAAGTAATAGATGAAGGGATGTTACCAGCTCCATTCATATTTTTAACAATATTTCTTAAGAATTCTTAAAAATCCTTAAAAACTTTTAAGAACTGTTAGTTTCTGTAGGTGAGATTCTGTAGGCAAGATTTACAGCTATTCTCTCTGTAGCACTTTTAATATTGCAATTGTATAGGTATGGATATGGATATGGATATTTATCTACAAGTCAGTCCTACCAAGGATTGATATGCAAATTTATCATTGCAGTTTAAAATGTTTAATTTTATTTGGACTGTACTTTTAAAAAAAAGATTAAGAAGCTAAACTTCAGGATTCTACACCAACAAAGACAATTGACCGTGAGCTAATTCTTTTAATTACATGCCAACATAATCTTAGTTATTCAAGAATGCTGTTATTTTCAAAGAGGGAAAAAAGAATATCCACAAAGATATGCTCATTTTAAGTTTCAGTTCCTCTGTGTATTTGATTCCAATTATTTCCATAGATAAACATATGTGTTCTACATTATTACATCTCCAGTCTACCATTCAAGTATATAATTTTTAACTCAAGAACAGACATCTGCCATGTTTTTCTGGGCAACAGCAGCCCAAACTGCAAATGTATTAAAATATATTGTTTTTTATGTTAAACAATGACAGAACGGGAGGTCTAACTTTTGTTATAAAATGATTACATGGAAAAATGGAGGCAAACTATCTGCATCCCATTCCTTACCTTATGACGGTTAGTGGAATGACTCCATTGCCAGAACTGAATAGCTTTTACTTTGATTGGGAAACTGTCTTACTATTAGAGGGAGATAAATTCCAGGAAAGCTATGGAATTTACCATGCACACCCTCATGCATGGTCATCCACAGCAAAGCTTACATCAAAATAACAACACACATAGTGATGTGATGGTACAAATTCCACTCTCCCAATCTTGCATCATGACATCTGATGCAAGTATTTACTGTAAGTTGTAGGATTACATCATGATATATGCCTTCTCAGTTGTTGCACTTCTCTGTGGAACAGCATACCCCCAGTGATACTGATGAATAAGGCATTTTTATTGCTTATTATCTTGTAAACCACCCAGAGCTGATTTAAAGTCAAGCAGCACCTAAACTGAAACAAATAAGGCATGAGTGACTGTGAGTAAGATCCCCTGATGTAAGAATGGGCACAATTGGTGCCCAAGTTGGATTTGTGCACAGACCTTCCTGGCCATACCTACCATCTGCTCATTGAGCAGGGCCTGTGAGAATTTGTACACCAGTTCTATCTGGGGAAGTGCTACATTGTTGTAACGGACTATGAGAATAAGCTTGGGAGACGGGAGGAAGAGCTGCAGCCTAGACAATAGTCAGACAAGAGATATCTCAGCCCACAGAAGGAATAGGGGTGGGAAAAGGGTCTCAGAAGGGACCCTCCCTAGTTCTCTGGAAAGTAAAGGCAAGGGAGTGGAGAAGTGCTTTCAGACTTGCAAGATTCTGTTACTGTTACTGTAACTTTACAATAAAGATAGCGTTAGTACTCATGGTTTTGGTTTCCTTTCTCGAGGGGCTGACAATCATTCACAACTAGCAATGGAAAATCCCTAGGAATGGGAAATCCATTAACCCAGACCCACTCTATCTTATCATGGTTGAGTCTGTTCCTTCCCATTGATTCTCACAGCCTCCAGGCACTGGGACAAAATTTTGACAACATAACTTGGTCAACCAGGGATTGAGATATAGTGCTGAATATCATCAGGGTACTGATGATACTGTACCTGACTCCATGTCAACAGATAACTTCACCTAGTGGCCTCATGTAGATGTTAAAGAGGGGGGATGTAAAAATCAAGCCATGTGTAACCTCACAAACCAGGGGTTTAGAGTCCAGTTCTCTCCCACTGCCAACCCCATCTGGAACTAATCACAGAGGAAGAAGGAGAATCACCACAACACCATGCCTCCCACTTCTAAATTCCATAGTCAATTCAGAAGGATACCACATTTGATGGTGCTGAAAGCTGTTGAGAGATCAAAAAGAATCAGGACAGATGCACCATCCCTGTCCTGGTTCCACCAAAGGTAATCAACAAGCATAATCAATTCATCTCCTTATTTTGTCCAACTGAAAAGAGTCAAATAATCCATTTCATCAAAGGCTCTCTAAAATTGCAACCCAACCACCTTCTCAACAACTTTCTTGATGAAGGGAAGCTTGAAGACTGGATGAAAATAGTATAAAACTGTTGGGTCCAGTGATGGGTTCTTGAAAAGCAGACTCTTCAAAGCAAGTGGAAGCACCCTCCTCTCTCAAGGACAAATTCCCCACTGAATGGTCTCAACTACATGTCACCTCCCTGGAGGCCTTGCCCAGCCAGAAAGGGCATAGATCTAACAAATAGGTGGCCAGATTAATAGAGCCAACAATCTTGTTTTCCTTCCTTCCTTCCTTCCTTCTCAAATTTCTACCCTGCCCAATTCCAGCAACTCTGGGTGGCTTAACATTTAAAATAGTAAATCAATCAATCAATTAATCAATCAATCAATCAATCAATCAAAATAAAATCCAAAAGATGGCCTCATCCAGAGGGAAACAACAGCCAATTCTTTCCCCCACTGATAGAGATTATCACACAAACACACACACCATCACCACCACAACCACCACCATCATCATCACCATCATCCTAGCCCAAGGCCTGGGGGGAAAGCCATGTTATTAATGCTCTTTTAAAGGCCAGTACAATGGAGGCCATGTAAGGAAGGATGCTATTGCAGAGGGCAGGTCCTGCAACAGAAAAGGCCCTCTTAGGTCTTGCTATATGGCACTGCTTAATTGACAGGACCAAAGAGAACCAACTTTGCCAGACCTCATAGGAGACAGGCATTCCCTCAAATAACTAGGCTTTATGCCACGCAGGGCTTTAAAGGTGACAACCAGCACCTTGAATTGCACCCAGAAAGAATTACAGGATCAAACTCTTTCCAGGTAACAAGGTAAGATTTTACTTCAGTCACCTTAAACAGACTGGGCCAATCAAAGTGGAACTCCAAGCAAATCCAAACAACTTTATTTGCTAGATGACTATAATATTCCACACAGCAGCCCCACAGATGTTCCAAAGTCCCCTTCCTCCCTTACAGGGAGCAGGTCACCATGAAAAGGACTGCTGGTCAGCTATCAGCAAATGGAGCAGGGTGGAAAAATAAGCTCTTACCACTACTATGTAATTCCTAATATGGGCTTTCACTTATATTTAGTTGGGTTCACTCTTTGGAAGGGCCACTTCAGATTTTTCTGATGATCTTTGTGCTGCTGCTGTTGCCCCTTAAATGAACAGACAAATCAAAACTCTCAGTGGGTTATCTGCCTCAAGCAAACTTGACCAAAGCCTTGGTAGTATATAAAAGAGGACAAAGAGAAATTGGCAAATGTTTGCAACATTAATTTTTAAAAAGACACAGCAAGCATTTGCCACAGAACCAATGCATAAATGATAGAAATGAAAACAGACCTAAGTGTTTAACAAAAGCAAGCAAATATCTATTATGAACAGTAAATGAAGAGAAATACTTCACAGGCAAAATGCAGAATAGTTAGAAGGTAAGACTGTGAGATGATTCCCAAAACCTTTTCCTACTTCAAACACAATAACAAAAATCCCTAATAGATTGTTTTGCATTTTCCATGTTTCTCTACACCAGTGATGGTGGTGTCCACACTTTGCTATGTGTGACTGCTGTGTGAAATAAATGTTTAAAACAGCTTTTAGTGTTCAAAATATGTAGATGAAAATCTAGGAGGTGGAGGGATTTATCAATCCCAGCTCTCTAATGCCCCTCCCCCCATTTTAACCATATCTAGTCTGTCTCCTCTAATAGTCAAAAAATCTCTTTTGGGGGAGATGGGCAGTAACAAAATCTGAATAATAAATAAATAAAAGGACAAAAACAGGATCCAAGCAGTCCAACAAAGAGAATAAGGATTCTTGGCCTTTCTGTAATTTATGACAATGTAATAATTAACAGCAGATTACCTAGGTCCTATTTCAGGCTGTATGTAAAATATATATTTGAATTACTCCAAATATAAGCACACAAAGCTTTTTGTTTTGGCAATGAGCCTCACTGACACCTATGCAGAATGCATGCTTTCTTTCATTGTCCAGGTTTGATAATGTGTTTGAAAAAAAAAAAAACCTTCCAGTTAAGATACTACCCTATAAATTATTATGCTCATTTGTGTCATGAAATTGATTGCTGCACAAACCTATTATGCTCCCACTTCAAAATCATGATAACTACTTTGTGCCGTTGATTTCACCTGGTTTAATCAGTGGTGGACTGTATCCAATTAGTCATTGTCTTTTGCACTCTATGGTCATTCTGAAAATTAATGTGACTTCATTTCAAACTTACCTCATTACATTTAAGAAATGATAAGTCAGGAGATTCTTTTTGTAATCTTGCTTGTATAACAACAAAACAGGACAGCCAAACTCTAGGAAATTTGTATCCTGTAGCTCAGATCAGAAAAGCCATGTCCAGTCCTGAACTTTAAATAATGCAGAGGAGAACAATCTTGTTCCAAATACACATTTGAAGTTATGTGCCTTGTCTACAGCATTTTACTACTTCTAAATAATCTATAAAGTGAAGAGATATTTCCAACAAAGGAACAGGAGACAATTGTCAACACTGTCCAAACTCTTCTAAGAGGTGCTTGTAAAGGCTTTGGCTACCTGTTTATTAGATCCATGTTCCTCCTGGGTTGTAAAGGCTGCCTGGGTAGTGACATGTAGATAGGTCCATTTTGCAGTTTCAGCTTCTCTGGGGGGAAGGGTCCTCTGGCCTTTAAGGAGGAAGTGGTGTGCCCCCTCCTCAAGTAGCCATTGCTGGCCCCAACAATTCTATATAATTTTTATCCAGTTTCCTTCCCTCCCTTGCTTCCAGGTGCAATTAGAGATCCTGGCTGCCACTTATAAAGCCCTTCATGGCATAGGACAGGGTTATCTGAGGGAACCCTATTTCTGATAGCTTCTGCCCATCCTGCTCAATCAGTATGCTCCAGGTCCCTTCAATTAAACAATGTAATTGATGGGGACTTCAAAGCATGCCTTTTCTGTCATGGCACCTGCCCTCTGGAACAGCATCACGCCTGAGATTTGCATGGGTCCCATCCTTCAGTTGTTCTGGAAGTCCTTGAAAGCCTGGCTTTGCTCCTAGGCCTGGCTTAGGCTAGTACCAAGCCACTATATGATTTTATCTGATTCGGTATTTTCTGGACACAAATGGTATGTGCTTTTATTGATTTGTTGTTTTTCTGTTTTAAGAAAAAGAATTTAAGATTTTTTAACAACAGTCAGTCCTGTTCTTACAGTTTATATTTGCTGTCTGGGAACTGTAGACAAATAGGAGAAAGGGCCTAGCATCATCAAAGGATCCCACTCTGCCAAGAACCTGGAGCTTGGGATGAAAGTAACTTTTATTTTTATTTTGTCTCTAATTCTTTCTTGGATCACTCATAGAAATACAGCTGCAGTTCAAATTAATGCCAAATTTCTGAAACTGAATAACAGCAGTAGAAGTCAGCAAATGCGTTTTGATAAATCTAGCCTCATACCGAGAACTCATTACAGTAAAAGCAATATTAATTAAAGCCACAAGGAATCTAGCTCCAATAATGGTTAAGACATTTACTGATTTTAGTAGAGGAAACATAAAAGTCAAGGAATCTTCTAGTCAGACCTCCAGAACAGGGTATTTTTCTAAAATGCAAATACTTTTTAGATGTGTGGTCTTTAAAAGGCCTTTTATGCAGGTTTGCAAAGAGAAAAAGTACTAATTAGATAATGGCAAGAAACTGATTTTTCAGATTTGTTAGTCTTTCACCATTGCTCATGCTGGATACAGCTGGCAGGGATTGTAGTTCCTTTAATATCTGGAGGGCCAAAATTTCTCTCTATATGGAGAAATTATAGTCTCTTCGTTTATTTATTTATTATTTATTTTCTATCCCACATTTATTGTTTTTTAAGTCAAAGTGGCAAACATACCTAATACTCCTTCCTCCTCCTATTTTCCCCACAACAACAACCCTGTGAGGTGGGTTGGGCTGAGAGAGAGTGACTGGCCCAAGGTCACCCAGCCGGCTTTCATGCCTAAGGCAGGACTAGAACTCTCAGTCGCCTGGTTTCTAGCCCGTTGCCTTAACCACTAGACCAAACTGGCTCTTACCATTCAGAATAAAACATGTCCTGAAGTTGTTTTGATAGTGGGTGGGAAATAAGAGCAAGGCTATCTGTTTCTGTCCTCCAAAAACAATTCCCTGCCCATTCTGGTGATGGGGCAACCAGGCAGTGAAACTAAGCCTTTAAAGGAAAGCTAACCACATTTTGCATCGTGTGAAGGGCATGGGAGTACAAGAAGGGGCATGATGTAGCAGACAACCGTCACTATTGTTTAAGATCATAAATTAGCATATCATGATAATAATTGTATTTCTCCTTCTTTAGGATTTTCAAGAGGAAAAAAAAAGAACAATTATTGGACATGCTTACTAAGGGTTAAAGTTCCAATAGCCAGGTTCAGCTCTCCTCTATATATCAAGACAAAGTTTTGCAACTCTATACACATAGATTCCTTGGATGTTCAAGAATTCTGATGATGCATGGATACATGCATACAAGAGCTTCCTGTGGCAGAAGTTCAGCCCAGCAGGTAAAAAGGACATATTGCCAGGGCTGTGATAGAGGAGAGATGGGACCCGTGAGCCCATTCTTGCTTGTGCCCTTTCTTTGAAAATTCCTTCTCAATCACATTACTGGCCTTGTCCTTCTCAGAAGCTAAAAAATGGGAAGGGAAGGGAAGGGAAGGGAAGGGAAGGGAAGGGAAGGGAAGGGAAGGGAAGGGAAGAAGTTCCAACATGCAAAACTTTCCCACATTTGAAATAGCTAAAAAATAAAATATAGGAAATTCCTAATTTATCTATCTATATGTATCCCAGCATTTCCCTAATTTATCAGGCTAGTATGTGTTATAATGTAGTGTGATAGAAGAATGTGTCTTTTCTTGTTTTTTATGACTTCGTAAGTACCAAACTTGTGCGCAGAATTATTCAGCTGAATTCCAGAACAGATGTATGAAAAGTAGGCAGAGAAACTTTATTTGTATACAGATGTTTCACTAAAACTCACAGAACAGACCGTTTACTAGAATATAATCTTTTAAAAAATATTTAATTCTGCTTTTATTTAATTAATGTAATCTACTGGTTCTTCAAGCATTAATTTATATTTCTGTTCCCTCTGAAATAATTTACTCCCCCTCTGCTTAAATATTTCTTATGTTTTCCTTCTTCTTTTACTAAATGTCAGGTCCAGCTCATAAAGCTAGAATAACATGCCCATGAACTTTATAGAACAGTTGCATTAATTGAAAATATTGTAAAATACATGCACTCAAAACAAAATAAAAATATTATTTTAATGAGAACATTTAAGACAATGTCCATGTATTTAAGAGTGCCTAAACCCTATAATTAGCAAGGTTACCCATCCAAACTAACATCACAAGAATAAGTCAATCAAGACCATAGAAAGAATGAAATGTTGTATGTAAATTGTCCATTGAACTATTAGGCCCACACATCACAGCCACACAAACATATGACTACTATATTTATGGAGAGGAAACAGAATGGCATGCGTTGGCATCATTATCAACTGTGATGTGCCCTGTATCCCATATTTGTGCACTGCATGCAATTTCAAAAAGGAAAGCTAGTAACTGTATATACATAATTCTCCTTTCCAACATTCTCCTTAAATGTGCCATTGGGAGGTGGGGGTTGAAATAAAGACAATCTGTAAAATATAGAGAAAGGCAATGTGGTATAATAATTAAGATATTGGACAGGCACTGGGGAAACCAAGGTCTAGTCAGTTTCCAACCATAAAAGACTTTGGGCCAGTCACTCTGTGTCCAGGTAGGGGGTAAGATATTTATTACTTATTTACATTATGTTCCTGTATGAAAGGCGAATGATAGATAGATGATGATGATAGATAGATAGATAGATAGATAGATAGATAGATAGATAGATAGATAGATACATACATACATAGATACATAGATACATAGATACATAGATACATAGATACATAGATACATAGATACATAGATACATAGATACATAGATAGATAGATAGATAGATAGAATAACCCTTGATTGTTTAAAGTGTAATTCAGATCCAGAGCACAGAGGAAGAAATGTTACATTTTAAGCCAAGACTAAGAGTCCATGCCTTCCAGATATTGCTGAATTACAGTGCTCAGCATCTCTCATCATTACAATCCAACAACTTTTCTCATCTGACAATATCTGCAGAATTACAGGTTCACCATATCTGCTCTGAACAAGCTTCAGAAAACAGGTGCAGTGATTTACGGTCCCAGTCCATCTGCAGCCCTTAGGGCCTTTGATGGCTAAGAGTCCTTCAGAAAGTTACTGTCAAGTTGCAATGCTTAATGTGTCAGAAGGGGAGAATACAGGAGATACAGTATGAATAAGTATTTGAACTGCATTTCATTCACTGAAATTAAATTTCACTATATTCAGATTTTCCTAGTCCTTGTTCTTCAATGTAAATAGTGATTGCCTAGCCGTTCTCTGAAGGCTGCATACTTGAAACCTATACTTTAGGCAAGAATAAAAGTGGAGAAGAAATATTGCATATGCTGACAACCCCAGTCTAAGTGGACAACTGAAGTCCACTGACAATCCATTCTCAATAACTTCATCTTGGCATTTCTTTAACTGGGTCCATCACCACCCGCACCCTCACACACACACACACACACACACCACTATTTTTGCTTAATTTTGTTGTGCTTTTCAGCATCTCCAGAGTCCTCTATAATAAATGACTGTTCCTATATTCTTCATAGCTCATCCATCTTTTTCTAGTCATGTAGAAGTTAAACGTCCTTAGTTTAAAACTGATTTTGCTTGCCTGCTCCTTTTTTCAGACAGACAGATTTGGAATAAGATTAAAAACAAGAATTACAAAATCATCCATGGCTCTTATGAATATTGATCTGTACTAATAAGATAGAATATTGATGAGAATGTGGTACAGCATTATATTTGCATATGAAGACTCCATCATGTGAAAATTTAAGAAATAAATGGGACAGAAAGCAAGATTTTTGTTTCTGTCATCTGTATCACTTTTTTGATATGAATATTTCCACCACCCAAAATGAATAACAAAACAGTAGTTTACTATAGAAGGCAGGCAGGCAGGCAGGCAGGCAGGCAGGCAGGAAGACACTTTACAGGTAATTTGAAAAAGCTCTTAATGAAGACTAGAGAAGAAGTTAATTATCTCTGAAGTTGACAAATAATATACAGCTTCTGAAGAACTAAAAGATTCAAAGCTTGCAATGAATAGTGATTAATAATTAGGAAGTGACAATCTGAGAATTGATCATGCTCCATTGTGTGCAAGAAAGATGGTGACAAGGGAAAAGTAAAATCCTAATTGATTTTGTGAGTCAAGGTAATAACCATTGCTTTGTAGTCAAAGCCTCACTTTCTTAGAAGATAAAGAAAATCCCTAGTGTGTCATAGTCAAAATGAAGGAGCAACAAAATTATTTGAAGCTTGGAGGAAAAAAAAAGATAGATCTATGACTACTGTTCATGGTTCCATGGCAGCAAATATATCCAGTTTTCAATTCCAGAGGTAAAGATAACACATACACCATAGCTATAGAAAAGCAATACATTTCCAAATTGTTATGGATCACAGACCTTGACCCTGAAAGGGATAAGGAAAAAGGACCAATATTTCAAAATTAAAGCAATTTTGCACCCGGAATTGGAAAGGATGCACTTTCCACCCTGTTTATGAGCCACAGTGCCAGCAGATCAGTGCTTTGGACAGTGAAAAACAAGCATTTGAGCAAGCATATGTCAAAAGATCCTGGTTTTGTAAAAACTTCACATAAACTTTTCCTCAGAGTGCAAGTATTTGGGGGGAAAAAGGCTGTTATTTTCTGTATCTCATATATATATAGATACATATAGATAGATAGGAATGGAAGACAGCAACATCCAAGTACCACCAAAGGATAAGACAGGTCCTGAAAAGCCAGCTCAGTGGGAAAAACAAGATCCATGCCATCAACATGCACGCCCTGCCAGTCATCAGATACCCTGCCAGTATAGTGAGCTGGCCAAAGGAGGACATGGAGGCTGCCAGTATGAAGACCCGGAAGCTCCTCACAATTTACAGAGGTTTCCACCCCAAGTCCAACCCCCAAAGAGTGTACACCACCTGGAAAGAAGGCAGGCGAGATCTAGTGAGTGTCAAAGCCACTGTCCAAATGAAACCCAAGCATTAATGGCACCCAAAAATTAGCTGCTGAGAGAATGGCTGAGGCAGCAGCAGACATGGGAGGAAGTTCAAGCAGAGGAAATGCCAAGACAAGACCCTGCATTGGATGTACCATCAACAGATAGGTGAAGTGCTGACATTGGGAAATCCTACCAGTGGCTGGAAAGGGCTGGACTAAAAGGAACAGCATACATTGAATGGCACAACCAAGTAGCTGGCATTGTTACAGGAATATTTGCACAGTATATGGGCTAGACCCTCCCAGAATGGAGATTCCACAAAAGGTTGTGGAGAATAACAGAGCTAAGATCCTGTGGGACTTCCAGTTCCAGATGGACAGGTAGGTACTGGCCAATCAACCAGACATTGTGGTAGTAGACATGGACCAGAAGACAATGGTGGTGTCTACACCACTTGTAGTGGTGCCAAGTAACAGCAACATCAGGAAGAAGGAGTATGAGAAGCTGGAGAAGTACCAGGGCCTGAAGGAAGAACTAGAGAAGATGTGGAAAGTGAAGGCCAAAGTGGTGGTAGGGGCACTTGAGGCTATGACCCCCAAACTGGGAGAGTGGCTCCAACAGATTTTAGGAACAACATCAGAGCTCTCTGTCCAGAAGAGTGTAGTGCTAGGAACAGCTAAGATACTGCACAGAACCCTCAAACTCCCAGGCCTCTGATAGAGGACCCAAGGATGAGGAAGACACATATCACCCATGTGGTGAGAAGGAATTTTTTTTTATATAGTTGTTATACCAGCTCTATGGTAAGTTTGCAGACGGATTATGCCCGAGTAATACATTATGGAATGTTGTAATAATAGCACAAAGATATTTTTACTATATTATTATTATCATATTATTGTTGTTGTTGTTGTCATTTATTATTATATTAAGGAACATTTTAATTATAAAAGTTATCTTTTGTTCTCTCTTGGCTTCTTTCTACCTCCCCTCCAGGTTCTAAAGAAAACTAGTAAATCCTTGAAAATACATTCTTAGGGGGAAAAAATCATACAGTATCCCCTGCCCCACCCTCATTTCTTCAAAAGTCTTGCAGGAATAGGCAAGTCAAAACTGCTCCACAGTGCATGATATCAGTGCCTGGTCACCTTCCTCTTCCATTCTGAGTTCTGTTAGACTAACCCAAATAGCTGGCAGAATTAGCCGAGACAGCATTCCATGGCATTCAGATAGCAGGGTCAAATTGCCATTTCGCATTTCCCCTTTTTCTTATTTAATAATTCCATTTCTAAGGCTGCCAACTTGCTAAGTGATCAACTTATAAGTGGGTTAAAAACATACAAATTTAAAAAAATCACAACAACAATAAAAACTATGCTGGGAGAAGACAAACTCAAAACATACAGCATTTTAGCAGGTTCATGCATCACCTCAGCCCAGCGCCTGTTGGAAGAGCCAAATCTTTAAGGTCCTCCTAAAGGATAGCAAGGTTGGGACCATATGGACCTCATGGGGGGTGGGAGGAATGCTGATCCAAAGAATAGGCACAGTAACAGAGCAGGATCACATCTTTCAAGCTATTGTGGGAAACAGAAAACAGATTTACTACTTGAGCATGTGGAGCCCAGGGTGTTACCTTTTTTCAAGTGAATCAAAGGGAGTTAGGAGCAACAGGCTATGCTGGGGGACTGGATCTTGACAACTGCCCAAGGTTGCTCAGCCTGTCTCCTAATTTAACTGAAAGGGAACAATAAATCAAAACATTGTTATTTCACAATACCTGTTAATTGTTTCCATGATTGTGATATTCCTTAAAAGTAGATTGGTTAATACTGCCCTTTGTTTCACACTATCTTTCGTACTTTGGACATTGGGGCTAATTAGAGAATATCCCATTTCCCCTTTGTCTTGAGTGTCATACTGATAAACTAATAAACAATGAAGTTCTGAAGAAGGGGTCATAATTAGTCCTCTTGTTTCATGCTTCAGGAATCAAAACTATCTAAGTAGAAGATACTATAATTTGAATTTCTTGTAATAACCATTTATAAAGAATTGCATTATTACTTTCTTTGTATTAAGGTTGCTCCTTTACTACAGTGTTGCATGAGGCAGGAAGAAAAATAAAGAAGACCCCAGGCTGTTTATAATTCTTGTTTTCTTTGGTATATGAGTATAGCTATAGATGCAAGGAGGATAACATATAATCCAAATAATGTGCAATCACATATATCTACATTTACTGTTAATTATGTCAAGAGATCCTGAGTGTCTCTTCTGGGAACAAAAGGACTACAGAGATCAGAGATACAGAGATAAGGGTTACCGGATCGTGTTTCTCCAGTTGTTTCTACCTGTCCTATCTGATCCACCATCAGCTGAGGAATGTCAGCTGGCAGGGCCCAAAAGGAGAGCCTTTATGGCCATGGAACCTGCTCTCTGGAATATCATCCCTTGGGAGATCAAATTGGCCCTGACCCTGCTGGCATTTTTTAAGGCCTTGAAAACCTAGTTCTGTGCCCGAGCCTGGGAACCTGGGTATGTGACAGAGCCCAACTCCTGGTTATTTAATGGCTGTTTTATTATTCCTGGCTGCTGTGTGTTTTTATTTTTTGCAATGTATATATTCGTATTCATTTTACCATTGTACACTACTCAGAGTCATGTATGTGAGATAGGCAGCTATATATCAAATCAAATCAAATCAAATTAAATTAAATCTGGAGAACCACCATTCTTGGACTACATAAACAATTCAAGATTAAGTAAAAATGTGTCTTGGGCTGAAATCTCATTTTCAGTCATAGTTCTGATCAGTATGGATCACTCTTGCACATCTACAATTCTGAATGTTTTCCTCCTGAGACCCATTCACTTATATTTCCTCTTTATGTTATTTAACACCACATAAGGACTTTTATGGTTTTTTAAAATGACAGCTCTTTAGAGCAATGCTTTTGAACATGCACCTTGATTTCTGTCCCTTTGACAAGACTTTCAGGGTTTGAGGTAATTAAAACTGCAGCCCTCTATGCACTTCTCTAGCTTCATTGTAAGGGTTGTTTCTTAATAGACAAATGTAGGATTGCACTGCACATTACCTTTAATATGTCATATTTTCTTTTTTCTTTACATTTCTGAAAATCAGGAAGAAACCAACCCATTCTTTCAAAGGATCAATTCTTATCAAAAAGAGAAAAAGCAAAATCACTGAAAATATTTGTCTTAGAAAACCACAGTAAATGTATTATTAGTCTTCCCTGAGAGCTTTTCAGTGACAGAGAGAAGGTCACCAGAAGTTAAAAATATCAATCCATTTGAACAAGTGAGAATGACTAAACCCTTTTTTTAAAAAAATCAGTCAGAAATGAAATGTCCATATGTACAAAGAATACAACTGGATAAATATATTTAACACTGCAAAGTTACTCAGCAAAATAATTCAAGCATCAAGCATCCTCTTATAATGAGCATCAAGCATCCTCTTATAAGGAGCATCAAGCATCCTCTTTCTGAACTCTGTGATAGCGACTGTTAAGAGGATGTTCTGCTTCTTGAGGCTGTTTGACTTCTGTTGACTGATAAGAATCTCATAGGGAGTGAAAAGATTACTATAATGAGCACAGAAAGAGGTGTATTGTGTTCCTCACAACAGGATCCTTGGAGTGTTTGAAGCTTTCTATGGACTTCATTAAGGTTGGGGATTCAAATGTTTTAGATCATAATCCCAGGTATTTAAAATCTCATTGATTTGGATCCAGAAAAGCAGTTAGTGGAGTCTGTCCCTGTTGGACGACATAAGAAATCTTCATTACTGTATTCTTTCCCCCTTCTGAAAGAAACAGTGGATCCATTAAAGTACGTCTCTATATCAGCTGTCTGGAAAGTTATCAGATCTAGATCTGAAAAATAAGGGATGTACATTTTCAGTACCATCTATAACTGGCTTTCATTCAGAGGCCAACACCCATGTAATATTCAAACAGGGAAATAAATTTAGATACTTTACCAAAAGTTTTATCACTTAAAAAAAAATAGTGAAAAGGATACCAAAGAGATATTGAACATCCTCAAGGTCTAGATATGTAACTTGGGCTTGGCTCATTTTACAATTCAAAAGAGGCAAAAAGCTTGAGAACAAGTGATAAGTCTTGATGGAGCTTGTCCACATCCTCTGGTTGCACAAACTTAAGAATATCCATAATCATAATATGGTTAAAGGTTTCATTGGGGCTTTTCTTTTGGGACTAATGGACAGGCAACTAGAAAAACACTCATGGAACTTTGTTTTTGTATATGACAACTTCAGTGAGACTATTATATGCTCAAAGGTAGAAAGGTCTGACATTACTTACAGTGGAGAAATGGTTGGTGAAGATGATGGAACTTGCAGAGATGGGTAATATATATATATATATATATATTTATCAGAGAAAAAATAATATCTATATGTATGGCTGACTAGAAACCCCTTATAGACTTTTTGCATGAAATGGAAAAAAATGCACTTATGATTTGTGGTTGTGAAGATTAGAAAAAAAACATTGGATAATAGAAAAAAGTAAGCTTTTTATGGTAATCATAGAGTAAGAGGTAATTTTGTAGTACAATTTTGTAATTGTACTTATATTTGCTGCAAAGGAAATCAGAAGCTTCTTTTTTATATTTATTTTTATTCTTTCATTCTGCACTTTTTTCTTTTTTCTTTCTCTGTTTCTTCTATTCTTTATTAGTTTGTGTTAGTTTTTAAGTTCTTTGTCAAACTTTTAATAAAATACAGATGTTTCACTGGGGCTGCCTACATTTCTCCTCTCAGAATAATGGTGTCAGGCTCCCCAGTTAAATGTTCACAGAACATCTTATCGGACTCACATCCATCTTCCAGCAACCCATGTCAACTTGCGAGTTGACCAGCAGGGAAGGGCAGCATGGTTGGAGTGGGAATCATCTTGTTTGGGCTAGCTGCTCCTTGCACCAAGGTCATCTAGGAAGAACCATTACAACCAGATGTTGACACGAGAAGGAGGGGCGCATACCTAAGAGGGCAGGGGAGGGATTTGAAGTTACTGTGATTTTAAAATGCGCGGGAAATTCCATTCACAACTTTTTCTCTGTACCAAACACTTCGCTTCATTAAATAGATTTATAAGCAAAAGCTTATGAGTCGTAATTGAGTGAATGCTCGAGTGTTCCAGTCATCACAAATGGTGTCTAGCATGGATATAAGGAACTCTTCTACAAAAATATAATATGAATTGTTCAACTCAAGTTTTCATTTTATTTATTTATTTGTCAAATTTGTCACTGCCCATCTCCTCCAAACAGAGGGACTCTGGGCGGTTTACAATATGAAACAATAAATATATAATAAAATTTCAATATAAAACGCACTATAAAACAATTTCACAGATTACAACAAGTTCCTTTGTTGTAATCCAGATCCCATCGTATCTTTGTCTGTGCCATCTGTCTGTCTGTCTGTCTGTCTATCACTGAACAGATTCGACAGGGTGGTAAACTCTTACGTACCACAGAATACAAGATTTCAATAAAATTGATAAGGCTTCTATCATTCGTATTACAGTCGTCAATCCTATTCTTTCATCTTTGCTAGCTCCTCAAGATAGTCAGTAACATGGGCCTACAACTGACCTTATCAATCATTCAGGAACCCTGTATAATTGATGGAAAATCTAGCACTGCCAGCACATGCCACAACTTCCATTCTCAGGTGTGTACATTCTTTTATTGGTATGCCATTTAGGAAGATATTTTTTTTTAAAAAAAAAGCCTAACTACTTTAAAAGATATGCAACCCTACTTATCAGATGAGGGGGGGAAACATGCTAATGCAAAACATTCATGGTAATAGCTTTCTTTACAGTTACTCTGATTAGCATTTTTAGCATTGCTAGTGGGAAAATCATGCATGCCCACATATCCCCATACAATAATTTCCCCTCCTACTGCTGTTTTCCTTTCATTTCCAAAGCTGTCAAGACTATTCAACAATGATAGGTCTTGATAACTCTAGGGTTAAGAATAATATATCTTGTCAGCCTTGTAAATCCATGCTGGGCAGTTTATCACAATCTAGACACCAGAGTCTAAAGTTTATGCAAAATGAGGCTTTATCATTCTATGGTGGAATTGGTTCAGTCATCATTTGTTTAGACCCTCTTTTGCATGAGAATGTTCAGTCAACTAATTACTCCAATTTCTGGACACAATTTGGTACTGAATAAAATAATATTCTGTTTAACAGAAATGTATATAAATATATAAAATCCCCAAAAGAAAAACCCTCCTATCACATGAATACAGCATGCCAATTTGTGTTATACAAAAATGTATGGTTTTCCACAGGATCCAATATCCATTCTTCAAATTAGCAATGTATTTTTCCCCCTATCGTATTTGTCTTTTCTTTTTTTTCCAAATACAAGCTGTTCTGGCCTATTACTGAGTTGCACCAATTATAAGGAAGCAGTGACTTGGGGGCAATTACAAATGCAATAAATAACATCTCAAAATTTGAGGGTTCTGTTGCAGTGTACTTCAAAAGTAATTCTTAGGCTGCAATAACTTGATTTTCTTATGACAAATGTGCTTTCTTTAAGAAATTTTCAGATGACTTTAAAAATACAATTCATGACTGATTCATGAACTTTTACTCTTTAATGATTGAAAATACTTTCCTACTAAATTAGTCAACCTTCTACACACAAAATTCATATTAAACAATATGCAACCTACTTACCCACCACTACACCCCCACACACACACTGTGCCAAGTTCATCTTCCACCTCCTTGTCTATGCTTGTCAGATCCCAGAGATCAGAGAGACTTGTGGGTGATACCCTGACAATTTTAAGAAGTGGGGCTGGGCAGATGCTAGCAAGTGAGTATTTATCAACTAGCCATATAGTCCTTCTTACAACCAAAGGTACTTTGAAGGGCCCAAGTGGGGGGTGGGGATGTGGGAGCATCCTTTAGAAAATCCCAAAAGCCAACAAGAGCAGGGGGGTCCTTGGTTCAGAACTATTGTCTTTCCACTCCCCAAGATTCAGTTATGTCCTGCCTTATGCACCCTTCCAAAGGGGAAATACTGTACAGGGCAGTCCTATACGTACCTTCCTTATTTTGTTTCCTTAGCCTGGAAGACCCACGGTTGGCTTTCCACAAGGTTGATATTCCCTGACTAAGCCACACACAATAAGGAAGAGAATAATTGCTGGTCAAGGTTCTGCCCTCTCTAGCAGCCACTGTGCAAATGGCCACAAAGGAACATTGCCCAAGGGCTGAACAGAAGGAATTGGTCCTGTAGTGGGTCAAATGCAGCCTAGCTGGTTGCAAACTCTGAAGAATGCTCCATACAACTTAGAATGTCCTCATGAGAGTTCTTCTGCTACAATGGCTGGGAAAACATAATGTATGGACCAGAAAGCTTTGAGCAGCTTTGTCTTGCTTCAGAGGATTCTGTAGGTTCCCCAGATTTTGATCTAAGGCACACGATATCTCATTCCATTCAAGATTTTTTTTCCTCTTTTTATTCAGTAAAAAAAAAAACTCAATTCTTTCATTTCCATTCTAGGCATCATTTTCTCCCTACTTTCCCACCTCCTTTACTGATAAACCATGGAGCATCAGTCATAAAGCTACACAGGACAGTAAAATCAACAGAGGCTGGTGTAATATGTGGTTATAATACCTTTCCAAACTCAGTACTTCTTTATATGCTAAGTAAAGCTTCCTGTTCCTGGTAAAATCTTCTTTGTCATACACATAGTACAAGTATTGGCTAAATATATGTATTTTATTCCTATATTCTACCCCTACTTACCACTTAGAAGTACGTAAGGGGTAATTACACTAGTTGGCATTTTTCTCTCTCAATTCTTGGTAGTATGCGAACATCCCATCTCTCTCCAATTTGCCCCATGGAGATCATCTGCACAGGGTAGACTTGTTGCATGAAGGCCCTTCAGCCTCTTCAGTGCTCTTCTCTGGATCACAGCTGGCTCCACTTCTCAGAATCTGGCCCCTTCTTGTCCTTGAACTAACAACAAACCTTCAGCAGCCAGTGCTGTCTACATGCATCTTGGTTTACCACTTCCATATCTCCTCCTTTCTTCTTCCCAGAGCTCTTTGGTATTAGGTTTCTACCTGTCTCCTTCTTGCCATCTCAGTAGTAGCAGTCCCCCCTTCCTATGGGAAAATCTTTGATCTAGCCCAATGTTTCTCAACCTCACCAACTTTAAGATGTGTGGAGTTCAACTCCCAGAATTCCCCAGCCAATTCCCAGAATTCCCCAGCCAACTCCCAGAATTCCCCAGCCATGCATATACCCGGGGTTCTAATAATAGCTACAAAAACATGTCTCATCAGGCATTGAGCATTTACATGACAAGATGGTACAGTCATGAGCAACTGCAGATGATCTGCACTGTGGCATGATGTCCTCAGGAACAGATCAGAATGGCTGCACTGGAGCAAGGTAACCATGTGGACCTTCTGAAATAATAAACAAAAGTGTTTCTTATTCCCCATTTACAGAGTGCAGTTGTCTGTATTTTTTTTTAAATCTAAAAACCCCTCAAACTCTACTTAGGATGGTTTGCAACAGTTGAAAACAGAAAGGCCATAATGCCCATAAGAAAAATAGTAACAGCAAATGTTGTCCTATGATATAGAACAATTCTTAGAGAGGTTGTCATGGTTTCATGGGTGGTGTTGACCCAAGCAGCACAAATGTGAATTTATCAGACAAATGAGCTGCTTTGATTAAAAAGAAAGTCTTCCTATACTTCCTTATTTATACAAATATTCTCTATCTTATATCTGTTACTTTTATGGATTATTTTAAACTCTATTTTATTTTCCTTATTTAGCTCTATCCTAACTTCTATTTCTATCCTATCTTTTACACAATTTATTTCTCTTATTCTATAGCTTTAACTAAATTCTAACTTCCTATATTCTGTCCTTATCCACTTACGTTCTATCGACAGATCTTTAATATTTCCCCTTTCTCCCACTTTCTTTCAGCCTAGGACACCAGGTTGAAGCATCCTATTCCAGCTTCTCAGTTCCATTTTAACTCTTTCTCATCCCACCCTCCATCTGTCCCCTGGCTCTCTTGGTTGCTGGGGCTGGACTCTGCTGTTAGCTGGCTTGACTGGGATGGTTGCTGGCAAAGTTTGATGTAGCCACCAGTGTCACATTTTCTAGGCCTTGTGAACCCTCTTCCATTCCAGCTTACTAGGTCATTTGTCTCCACTACTGCAGGTGTTGGGGAAAACCAAATAGAGTATCTGTTGAGAGAAAAGTAGTAGTGAAGTGGTAATGGGTGATGGTGAGAAGGCAAAACTTCTTAAGACCTATTTTGCATTTGTCCTTTCTCTGAAGGGAAATAGAATCCTAGCTAATCATGGTTACACCAATGGGAGAAAGAGTGAACTACAACTTAAGATAGAAGGTAAAAAGATTTTTAGGAAATCTAAATGAATTCAAAGCTCCATGGCCAGATGGATTACATCTCAGGGCATCAAAGGAACTAGTGGAGGTGATTGCAAAATCATTTTTGGTAATTTTGGAGAACTCCTGGAGAAATGGCAAGGTTCCAAAAGATTGGAGGAAAGCAACTGTCATCCTCTTCTTCAAAAAGGAGAAGGAGAATCCAAGAAATTACAGACCTGTCAGCTTGACATCTGTATTGGGCAAGGTGTTCAAACAGATTACCAAGTGGCATGTTTGTGAGCCCTTGGATAAGCATGCTACATTTAACAGGAGCCAGCATGGGCTTGTCACAAACAAACCATGCTAGACTAACTTTATCTCTTTCTTTAATAAGGTAGTAATACTTATTTACCAGCTTAGTAGTTAAGGGGAATGCCACAGTCATACTGAACCTGGGCCTCAGCAAGGCTTTCAGTAGAGTGCTTAATGATATTCTCCTTCTTAAAACAGTATTATACATGCTAGATATTATTTTATCAGTAACTTGGATGAGGAAGTTAGGGGAATACTTACAAAGATTGCTGATGACAGAAAATTCTACACCAGGGTAGGAAAAGTGTAAAGCACAAGTATAGATGGGAAAACCTGGCTTGGCAGTAGTACTGGGATCTGGGTTTCCATATCAACCACAAATGAAACATGAATCAGCTGTGTGATGCAGCTGCTAAAAAGGGAAATACTATTTTAAGGTGTACTATCAGGGACATAAAGTCCAGATCACAGAAGCAATTGTCCCATTCTACTCAGTCCTGGTCAGACCCCCTCTGGAGTAGTGTTCTGTTCTGGCATCTTAGTTCAAAGATGACAGTAACAAATTACAGCAAGTTCAGGGGAAGCTTACCAAGATGGTGGAGGGCCTGAAAACCAAGTGTTATGAGGAGCACTGAAAGGATTTGGGTATGTATAGCCACAGAAGAAACAACTGAGGGGATATATAATAAGCAATCTTCAAATACTTGAAGGGTTGTCACATAGAAGAGGGAGTAGACTTAAAACTATAAGAGAGGAGTTCAGGCTAAATATCAGGAGAAACTTACTGTATAAGCTGCCAACCAGTGGAACAGACTGCCACATGAAGTGGTGATTTCTCCTTTTTAAAGGACTTCCAACAAAGGCTGGGTAGTCATTGGAGATGCTTTAGTGGATCCTGCACTGAGGAAGAAGTTGGACTAGTTGACCCTTATTGTCCCTCCCACCTCTTTGATTCTGTGCCCCTGGTTAGAGCAAGTGGAGTGCAGCTCTCAGAAGACAAAAGAGATTCAACATTCCTGCCTTAGAGTTTCCAAGTTCTGAAAAATGTATGCTATATCAAAGAGCTATAATAGTGCAATCCTAAGTGTGCCCACTTGGAAGAATGATCCATTGAGTTCATCATGACTTACTCTTAAATAATTATGGTATTGGAAGTGAGGTCTAAAAGATATTTCTTACGTATCTCTACGGGAGAAAATCTAAACATCTTATATTACTGCTTCTGACCCAGGCTACTCAGTATGATCCAGCATTCGAAATCAATGCCCCAATGTCAAACATTTGCTGAAGTTTCCATGGCTTATTGAATCAAATATCATTTTAAAATGGATAAGTACAGCATACTACAACTTGGTATAGATGGGGAAGACCTGGCTTGGCAGTAGTACTGGGATCTGGGTTTCCATATCAACCACAAATGAAACATGAATCAGCTGTGTGATGCAGCTGCTAAAAAGGGAAATACTATTTTAAGGTGTACTATCAGGGACATAAAGTCCAGATCACAGAAGCAATTGTCCCATTCTACTCAGTCCTGGTCAGACCCCCTCTGGAGTAGTGTTCTGTTCTGGCATCTTAGTTCAAAGATGACAGTAACAAATTACAGCAAGTTCAGGGGAAGCTTACCAAGATGGTGGAGGGCCTGAAAACCAAGTGTTATGAGGAGCACTGAAAGGATTTGGGTATGTATAGCCACAGAAGAAACAACTGAGGGGATATATAATAAGCAATCTTCAAATACTTGAAGGGTTGTCACATAGAAGAGGGAGTAGACTTAAAACTATAAGAGAGGAGTTCAGGCTAAATATCAGGAGAAACTTACTGTATAAGCTGCCAACCAGTGGAACAGACTGCCACATGAAGTGGTGATTTCTCCTTTTTAAAGGACTTCCAACAAAGGCTGGGTAGTCATTGGAGATGCTTTAGTGGATCCTGCACTGAGGAAGAAGTTGGACTAGTTGACCCTTATTGTCCCTCCCACCTCTTTGATTCTGTGCCCCTGGTTAGAGCAAGTGGAGTGCAGCTCTCAGAAGACAAAAGAGATTCAACATTCCTGCCTTAGAGTTTCCAAGTTCTGAAAAATGTATGCTATATCAAAGAGCTATAATAGTGCAATCCTAAGTGTGCCCACTTGGAAGAATGATCCATTGAGTTCATCATGACTTACTCTTAAATAATTATGGTATTGGAAGTGAGGTCTAAAAGATATTTCTTACGTATCTCTACGGGAGAAAATCTAAACATCTTATATTACTGCTTCTGACCCAGGCTACTCAGTATGATCCAGCATTCGAAATCAATGCCCCAATGTCAAACATTTGCTGAAGTTTCCATGGCTTATTGAATCAAATATCATTTTAAAATGGATAAGTACAGCATACTACAACTTGGTATAGATGGGGAAGACCTGGCTTGGCAGTAGTACATGTGAAAGGGCTAATGGTATTCAAGCAGAAATTACCCATCAAAATGTGAGATCATAAAGCAGTTGTGCGCTTTGGTTTTCCTTCCATTAAAAATCAACACATTTTTGACCAGCACAGGAATCTAAGTAAAAATATCAAATATGCATTTTCCTGCAGTGTCTTGGGTGCTTATGAATCAAGAGTTATTGAAAGTTTCTTCCTATAACCCTCAAACAAAGGACTGTCATTCAAAGTATGAATTTGACAGATAAACCTCAGCTAGTATGAAATCGGTGCAGTTTTTATTAAGCCTCTCAGACAATATTAAGGACAGAATCTTCACAGGGATTCCTGAAAGCTCTGAATGAAAATAAAGTGAAATTTTAGTTACAGTCAAATGTGTTCAAGCAGAAGCAGCACATTTATAACCTAGTTAAAACACTGCATTTATTCTGAGGTGCATATTGAAGCTTACATTTTTAATGCAACAATTTCACCCTATATGTATTCATTTCCTTTCTTGTCAGAGTGGCCTGTCACTCTGGATGATACCATGCCAGCAGAATTTATTCCTCCTCTCTCCTTATGCAATAAGCAATGGTGACCAAATTGACTTGATGGCTAGATTAACAAACATATCTATGCCAAATCATGTTCTGGGGGCTTTTGCAACATGTGGGAATGAAGGACAGGGAACAGATGGAAAAATAAGTGTATATGGTGTCAATCCCTGCTCTTCCTCAGAGTGGTCAAAAGTCATGAGGTAAGTGCAGCATAAGATTAGAAAGCAGATATTATCAAAGCATCCCATTCTCTACCTCAGAAAGGAACTATTAAAAAATATTCATAGAGGGGAAAAATCATTCTTTCAGAAAATAAGAGACTTGGGAATTTAGTTCTTTATGCTTTTCCTTCTCCTCCCCAAGCCGATCCAGAGGTTATAATAAATGTATAATTGCCATACCCATGCACTCCCCCCCCCCACATCCACAAATGTCTTATGGTCAAAGTCTAGTGTAAGGGAAATCTTAAAGTCTTATAGTCAAAATCTAGTCTAAGGGAAGTCAATCGGATATTCTCCAGTTGTCTTAGACTACACAATCTCTTGACACTAGCATGCTGGCAGGGTTGGTGGGGATTGAAGTGAAAATATCTGGTGGACACATAGCTGTTTACCCGAATTTTGTCAATGCTTGATTGGAAGATTGCCTAAGAGTGCTCTATATTCCTACAAATTCCATTAAAAAAGAAAAGTAGGAAAGAAATATTGCAAGAGAAGAGCAAAAAAGACTGGTTTCATGAATTAATGACAGTTTCTCACAGTTACTATCACTCAGATAGCTATATAGGGAATTTGGGATTGTATGATCCCAAAGTGCAGATACATTAAATTCATACAAAAGATATGTATTATTTAAAACTCCCAAATTCATGTAAAAATCTTGAAATGAAAAGTTATTAAGTATATGAATTATGATTATTTTTTTCTTCAGGCTAAGTAAAACTGGTGGACAAGATGTCTGTCTGGATGCTCAGAAACATTGAAAACCAAACTTTTTCTCCAGAAACTTATTCATAATGAAATAATTTCTTCAAAAGACAAAGTACTACCACCATAACCAAAGAAGGTCCTTTTGGCTGGGGGAAAGAAGGTACACCATTTTTATACCATGTGTGAAGTTAGTGCTGTGAGACGCTATGATTACACTTTAGGCCTTAACCTTCTAATATGATTTTATCAATCGAAACATATTGCTGTTCATTAATCACCACTTAGCCTGAATAGTCATTAAGTAAAGCCTCTTGATAACCTTCTTTTGCTTCATTGATTATTTTGGATCTGCATTCTAGACTATTGCTAGTTTGATAAGTCTTGACCTTTGAAGAAATCATTTATTGAAGTCTATTAGTTCAAAGTGCAGTTAATGGAGGTAAATTCCAGGCAAAAATAGGTATGATCAAAAACAAAGATGGCAAGGACCTAATAGAAGAAGAAGAGATCAAGAAAAGGTGGCAAGAATATAAAGAAGACCTGTATAGGAAGGATAACAATATCGGGTCAGTGGTCAGTGGTCAGTGAGCTAGAGCCAGACATCCTGAAGAGTGAGGTTGAGTGGGCCTTAAGAAGCATTGCTAATAACAAGGCATCAGGAGACGACGGCATCCCAGCTGAACTGTTCAAAATCTTGCAAGATGATGCTGTCAAGGTAATGCATGCTATATGCCAGCAAATTTGGAAAACACAAGAATGGCCATCAGACTGGAAAAAATCAACTTATATCCCCATACAGAAAAAGGGAAACACGAAAGATTGTTCAAACTATCAAACAGTGGCACTCATCTCACATGCCAGTAAGGTAATGCTCAAGATCCTGCAAGGTAGACTTCAGGAATTCATGGAGCGAGAATTGCCAGATGTACAAGCTGGGTTTAGAAAAGGCAGAGGATCTAGGGACCAAATTGCCAATATCCGCTGGATAATGGAAAAAGCCAGGGAGTTTCAGAAAAACATCTATTTCTGTTTTATTGACTCTTCTAAAGCCTTTGACTGTGTGGACCATAAAAAATTGTGGCAAGTTCTTAGTGGTATGGGGATACCAAGTCATCTTGTATGCCTCCTGAAGAATCTGTATAACCACCAAGTAGCAACAGTAAGAACAGACCATGGAACAACGGACTGGTTTAAGATTGGGAAAGGAGCACAGCAGGGCTGTATACTCTCACCCTACCTATTCAACTTGTATGCAGAACGCATCATGCGACAAGCTGGGCTTGAGGAATCCAAGGCTGGAGTTAAAATCGCTGGAAGAAACATTAACAATCTCAGATATGCAGATGATACCACTTCGATGGCTGAAACCGAAGAGGAACTGAGGAGCCTTATGATGAAGGTGAAAGAAGAAAGTGCAAAAGCTGGCTTGCAGCTAAACCTCAAAAAAACCAAGATTATGGCAACCAGCTTGATTGATAACAGGCAAATAGAGGGAGAAAATGTAGAAGTAGTGAAAGACTTTGTATTTCTAGGTGCGAAGATTACTGTGGATGCTGACTGCAGTCAGGAAATCAGAAGACGCTTAATCCTTGGGAGAAGAGCAATGACAAATTTCAATAAAATAGTTAAGAGCAGGGACATCACACTGACAACAAAGGTCCGCATAGTTAAAGCAATGTTATTCCCAGTAGTAACATATGGTTGCGAGAGCTGGACCATAAGGAAGGCTGAGAGAAGGAAGATCGATGCTTTTGAACTGTGGTGTTGGAGGAAAATTCTGAGAGTGCCTTGGACTGCCAGAAGATCAAACCAGTCCATCCTCCAGGAAATAAAGCCAGACTGCTCACTTGAGGGAATGATATTAAAGGCAAAACTGAAATACTTTGGCCACATAATGAGAAGACAGGACAGCCTGGAGAAGATGCTGATGCTAGGGAGAGTGGAGGGCAAAAGGAAGAGGGGCCAACCAAGGGCAAGATGGATGGATGATATTCTAGAGGTGATGGATTCGTCCCTGGGGGAGCTGGGGGTGTTGACGACCAACAGGAAGCTCTGGCGTGGGCTGGTCTATGAAGTCACAAAGAGTCGGAGGTGACTAAACGAATAAACAACAACAACATCAATATTAATCAATGAAATAGATTGATAATTAGCATAAAACATGATCTTTATTAGTTTGTTATTCTTGTACTATATCCTTCATTAAATGAAGAAGATAAAATACCATTTTTGAAAAATGTCATTGTATAGTTGATAGAATTTAGGATCAGGTATATCAATAAATACCATTCCACAGGAAATCTATCAAGCCCTAGTGTTTTACCATTACTCATATTCAAAATCATTTTTTTTTAATTTCATCCATAGTCAAAGGAGCAGAAAATAAATGTTATTGTAAAGAATCTATTCTAGGAACATCAGTTTTAGTTAATAATGAACTTACTAATCTGACTTAAGACAGTTTTTTTTTTTTTTCCAAACATCTTTCAAACTATATACTTAAACATGGAAATTGACAGCTGGACAACAAAAATGAAGTTGTTGCCAGATAGGATTTGAATACAAGCCATCATGAGCACAGAACAGGAGCAGCTTAAGAATGTAGTACAGATATCCCCTTTGTTTTACTTCGTTGATGACTTGATGATGCTATGAAGATGCTTAAGTCATTAGTGGGAAAATCATCTAAGACACAAACATTTCTGTTGTTGTTCCCTTATTCCATCATTTGACCCTAAACAGAATCAGGTTTAACATTTTTTAATTTATTTAGAAAAGCCAAACAATTACTTTCTAGTGGTGTTAATAACCATTTTTTTAGCTATGATATTATGTTTCTAAGAAGCTTCCCTACATAATAAATCACTTGAATCAAGCAAGTGCATTCTAAAGTTAGATAGGATTGGTTTAAAAAAAAAAATCCTAGGCATTTTGAAATTAGGGTTTATTTGTTTTTTTGGACAGGCAAATATTACCATGAAGTCTCAGGAGTGGGGACAATATGAAAAACAATTCACTGAGTTGCAAGAAAGTGTCACTGTAGTTCAGGGCCTTCATTTCCAGTTCCATCTCAAACTCATGTAAAAAAGCTTCTATTACTCTGCAGAGCCTTGAGCAAACTTTTTTTAAAAAATGTGCTCTCTTATCAAGTTTCAAATAGGATTTAAAGGTTACTATTTATCCATTAATCATAACCTGGAAGTGTTTGTTTTTGGATAACTACCATAATTAATTTCCAGCTCCTCCTTCCTTTTAAATGGAGTTATTTATCTGCTATTGAAATTCCCCAAGAGTCCTTATAATGAAATCTCATGCTTCTTTAAGTGAGGCTTACTGATAAGACATACCTGTCATGTCATCCTATCGAGTGTAGAGGGAAATAAAAATTCATAACAACTGATTGCCCTGTGTAACCACAGATCCAGATGCCCTTTCAAATATTCACAAAGATCTTAAAAATGTCCCTCTGGATTCCAGTTGTCTGCTGTATATTTATACATCCTTCAAGTCTTCAGGAAAATTGTCAGACAAAAGGAACTTCTGTAGGTACATATTACTGACTCTTGTCACCTAATGGAGTTCTCAGTTCCCATGATAGAATCATTGAAATGTTGAGTGTACATGAAGGAAAGAGAGAAATTAGTTCCAAAAGGAATCATGATAGCCTTAAGTTTATAAGTTAGTGAGGATTTCCAAATTCCCACTTTCTCAGATCATGAAGGAAATAGTAGGGAGGCTGATAGCAGGACAGGCCTAAATGGCATCTTGTGGGCATTCTCAAAATGGCTGACATAGCAGGCCTTCACTGCTCAGAAAAGGGCAGTCATGGTAGTTGTGGTAACTCATGGAACACCAAATTACCTGAAGGCAAATTCTTGAGCATTCTCTTTCCAATCCTTTACACTCTTCATCCCTGGGAGCTCTCTAGAAGCTTTGCTTTACCTCTTCAAATATAGTACAGGCCTGTCATATTTGTTTCTAAGAATGACTATTACTGAGACATTATTGCAAATAAAGATAATGTTAGGAATGGCAAATTTACCCTGCACTACCAACTAACAGCAACAACAGCAGCATGGCACCTCCCCAAAATTGTCTTAACACTGTCCATTTAGTATGAAATCTTCAGTCTCAAGCTGCATTGAAATTTCTGTTTAATGTTTAGTAAAGATTAATAGCCCCTATAAGTCATTTAACATGACTGATGATAGTCTTACTATGATCTTGTTTCTATAGGCCACAGCTCCATCAGAAGAAGGAAAGACCCCTGCTGCAGCAAAGAAAGAATTCATCTAGTCAGGCTATTTCACAGTGGCTATCTAGGAATCTAGCTTGCTGGGGAAGGTGACGACTGGGGAAGGCCATGGCAAACCACCCCGCTATAGTCTGCCAAGAAAACATTGCGAAAGCAGCATCCCCCCAAAGGGTCAGACATGACTCAGAGCTTGCACAGGGGACCTTTCACCTTTCACCATCTAGGAGCTTATATAAAAATGGCCATGAAAAGAAGAACTGATTTATGCCACAGAAACTGAAAGTCACATCAGAGTTCTCCTGAAACATGGTCATAATAATTCCATTTAATCAGCATCATCCCAAAAATTGACTAAGCCCCACTGGAAGCCATGCTTATGTCTCATGCAAGAATTGTATAGCAATATGCATGTGTTATTTATTTTATGCTTAACTTTTTTTTTTTACCAAGTTTGGACCCTGAAGGAGCTTCCAACAATTAAATAATAAATTTAATTTTTATACACAGCTAATATTGTATAGTATGGATGTCATGTCCCCCGTTGCGATGTATACATACATCACAACGGGGAACATGCCTTTCCAGTGAAGGGGAGGAGGGAGGAAAGAATCAGTGCTAATCCCATAAGCACTGAAAGACAATACAGATAAAGGACAAAGGAGCCATACCTTTGCCCTGACCCGGGAAGCCATCATCCTATCTCCCTGACATCTCTGCATTACCATGGGGGACACACCTGATCCAGACACAGGAAGAAGACAGAGGTAATCAGCGCTAATCCCCCTGATCGCCCATCGAGACTCCAGAATCGCCACCTGATTGCTCATCGAGACTCTGGGTTCACCGTCAGTCAGGACTTTGGGACAATGGGGGGTGGGGAAGGATCAGGTCTGCACCGCGGGTATTTACCAGCTACCTCGCATGCCATGTGCTCATTCCCGTCTTTCTCCGTGTCTGCATTCTATTCTCAATAAACCAGATATCCTTAGCCCTGGCTGGTGAGTCTGTGTTTCTTTTGAATAAGGCAACCATCACATAAAGACGGGATCAAAAAAAAATTTTCCGCTAGCACCATTCCAGATTTCGTCTGTGAGGGATCAAAGCTGGCGATGGAAAGACTCAACCCACGAAGAGGTGGCTACCAGAGGACCGGCGACGGGGCACCCGACTCCACGGCATGGGCGATCGGTGAGAACACTATTCCCAGACGGTACGAAATCCAGGAGGGTTCGAAATCAAGCTCGGAGGAGGAGGAGGCCGGAAGGAGCAGGACACCTGAAGCCACCAGAGAGTCGCAGGGTGAGTGGGTCACCCTGGACGAAACGCCGGGATCCCTGCCAGGGACACTCAGGGCATCTAGGAAGCCACGGGACCTGCTGTCCTCGACGATCACAGGCGCTGAGGGAAGGCGCCAGATCGGATGAACCGAGGAAGGCTCCCAGACAGCTGAGAGGCTGAGGATAATGGAGGCAAGGCTGGAGTCAATTGAACAGCTGTTCCTGAGATGGTCGGTGGCGTGGGAATCCCGAGGAAGGGGTGAGGTGGAACCAGGTACCAGAAGTTCATCACCCCACCCCCCACCCCTGAGACGCGACAGCCGGGGAGAGGAAGGAGATGGCAGGAGGCTGAGGCAGCGCCGGGCAGAATTCACCTTGCGGAATCCGCCAGGAGGTCATCTTCCCCCCCTCCCACCCTGGAGACGCGACCGCTGGGAAGAGGCTGGAGCCGGCACGAAACCAGGCAACGCCGCCCGGAGTCCAGCTTGGGGAATCCCCGCACCGAGACAGGAGAACCCCAGCAGCCCGAGGTATGTCCAGACGACCAGATGTGGTTTGGAGCCCACCAGGAGCAGGGGTGAAAGACTTTGGGGTCAAATTCGACGGGGACCCAGCAACATTATCCTTCTTCCTAACAAATGCCAAGAACTACATGGAAGAATTTGGGCCATATTTCCGCTCAGAAAAGGGCAAAATTAATGCCATTGCTAACAAACTTAAAGGAAGGGCGGCTGACTGGTATGTGCAGCTATGCCAGGCAGAAGCCCCAGAGCTCGATGAATTCAACGAGTTCCTCTGGGCACTAAATCTGCACTTCAGAGACCACTTAGAAAAGGAGAGAGTGAAGAGATCCCTAAGGGGAATCAGCCAAGGGCAACGATCTGTAGCAGATTATGCCATGGAGTTTAAAGCACTGGCTGGAAAGGTGGTGGACTGGTCGCAGTCTACCCTAATTGAACGTTTCAAAGAGGGCCTGAACTTGGACGTTCTGAGGTGGGCATTATGCAGAGACGACCCAAACACTCTACATGAGTGGATACTGCTGGCTGGTAAGGCGGAAAATGCCCAGGAAACCTTCCTACAAGCCAAGAGGGCGGCACAACAAGCGGCGATGATAAAGGGACCCCGAACCACTGCAGGACCGGTGAGGCCAACATCCCAACCCTGGAGAGAGGAGAGGGAGTGACGGTTCGCCAAGGGGCAGTCCCTTCGATGCGGGAAAGAGGACCACAAAGCGGCGGCATGCCCGAAAACAAAGGTAGTTGACAGGCTGGGAAAAACGCCGGGCAAACCACCTGTAGGGCCCAAAAAGATGCCAGCGGCCAGGGGAGAGATTGGAGCAAAAGAACTACCTTACTCCAGTGAAGAGGAGGAGAACGACCAGGAAGAACCGGCGGGAAACGCCAGCCACCTGCCCTGAGAAGCGCCAGAGGGCAGGTGGAGGAGGAGAATGGGCGCAGCGACATCTGGGTGAGTGCCAACTGTCCCACCCTGTATGTAAAAGTTAGTTAGGTTCCACTGAGAAGTCGGTTGAAGTCTGGGCCCTAATAGACTCGGGCTGTTCTAGGTGCCTAATGCACCCGGACATGGTTGCCGATTTAAATCTCCCCTGCTTTCCACTTCAGCACCACATCGTGTTCATGCAATTGGACGGTTCGGCAGTGGGAGGGGGCCCAGTCACCCAATTCACTCGAGAAGTGGCGCTGCGGTTAGGCAGCCACCAGGAGAGACTGAAATTTGTCGTGGCACCAGTGGGCCACCCTTTAATCATCTTAGGCATTCCGTGGCTGGTACGAAGGAACCCATACATAAATTGGGAAACCAGGATGATCACGTTTGCAGACGGCTTCTACCAAGCACCTACAGGGAATCAAATTCCCTGTGCTGCAGTGGGGAGGGCGGCGTCTACAACCACACATCTGGCTGCAGCGGCCCTGGAAGGCTTGCTGGACAAGTACACTGAGTTTGCAGATGTGTTCGGGGAGAACGAAGCAGACAAACTCCCACCCCACAGAAAGACTGACTGTGCGATAGAACTGGTCCCCAACACACCCTTGCCAAAGCCAAAAATTTACGCAATGACCCAGAAAGAACTGGCAGCATTGCGGGAGTTTGTAGACAAGAACTTAGCACGAGGCTTCATCGAGCCCACAAACTCGCCAGTTGGAGCCCCAGTGTTGTTCAGAGAAAAAAAGAATGGGACATTAAGACTCTGTACGGACTACCGCGGATTGAATTCGGTTTCCATATCAAACAAATATCCCTTGCCCCTAATTAAAGACATATTAGCACATCTGGCAAAGGGAAAAATATTCTCTAAACTGGACTTTCCGCATACGCATACAGGAGGGGGATGAGTGGAAGACGGCTTTCAATTGCCCACAGGGATCATTCCAATATAAAGTATTACCGTTTGGTTTGGCAGGGGCACCAGGGGTATTTATGCAATTGATCAATGAGGTCTTGCACGAACACTTGTTCAAGGGGGTCCTTGTGTATTTAGACAATGTATTGATATATTCTGAGACTGAAGAGGAGCACGAACGCTTGGTTAAGCAGGTGCTCAGGAAACTCCGCAAAGCCGAGCTATTTGCCAAGCTTTCTAAGTGCGAGTTTCATAAATCTCAGCTAGATTATCTGGGTTACAGAATCTCTGAGAGGGGCATCGAAATGGACCCTGGGAAAGTCCAGGCCATCCTGGCATGGGAGCGCCCACGCACTAGGTGGCAACTACAAAGTTTTCTGGGATTTTCTAATTTTTACAGGGAGTTCATCAAGGGACTAGCAGAAATCATTTTGCCCCTAACTAATTTACTCTGCACCATGGGTTTGGGAGACACGCGCAAGGCACGAAACCCAGGAGCGCTACTTAACTGGACACCTGAATGCCAAAGGGCTTTTGATCATCTCAAAAGCCTGTTCACAGCCGAACCGGTTCTACAACACCCCGACCCCACCAAGCCCTTTGTAGTCCAAGTAGATGCCTCCGATTTCTCAATTGGGACGCTCTTGCTTCAGCGGGATCCAAATGATCAGCTGAAGCCCTGCGCGTACCTCTCCCGCAAGTTCTCCGAAACAGAACGGAGATGGCATGTATGGGAGAAAGAGGCTTTTGCCGTCAAAGCTGCCTTAGAGGCATGGCGACACCTCCTGGAAGGGGCCACTTGCCCCTTTGAGGTCTGGACAGACCACAAAAACCTGGAAGTGCTCAGTACCCCGAAACACCTCAGCCCCAAGCAGGTTCGCTGGGCTCAGTCTTTCAGCCACTTTAACTTTAAACTGAAGTTCATACCAGGAAAAAAGAACTTAGCTGACGCCCTCTCTAGGCAGCTCCAGGATGCCAGTCAGGCATCAGACATTGTAGGTACTGTGTGGACCGACACACAACTGGGTTGCCAAGCTGTCACGCACAGCCAAACTGGAACGCAGCGTACTCCGGCACAACCGTCCGCAAGGAGAGGGAGACGCATGTCAATTTCATTGCAATTGCAACCACAGTTCGTACAAGCCTTAAAAATGGATACATGGTTGCAAACCAATAAAAACAATGTTTCTTTTGAAAATGATTTGGCCTGGAAACAAAATAGCCTGTATGTGCCAGAGCAATTGCGAGCAGAGGTTCTGAGACGTTCTCACGATGACAAAACAGCAGGGCACTTTGGCTTTGTAAAAACGTTACATCTGGTAAGGCGACAATTCTGGTGGCCTACACTTAGGAGGGATGTAAAAAATTATGTCACTGCTTGCCCTACATGTGCTATGGCCAAGCGAAAAGTGGGTAAGCCCCAGGGACTATTGAAGCCGGTGGCAAGCCCCTCCCACCCTTGGGAGGAAATCTCGATGGATTTCATCGTAGACTTGCCATCCAGCCAGCGGAAAACGGTCATCTGGGTGGTTAAGGACTACTTTTTGAAACAGGCCCATTTTATTCAATGCGCCTCCATTCCCTCCACTCAACATCTGGCATGCCTCCTTTTAAATCACATTTACAAATTACACGGTACCCCCTCCCGCTTGGTCACAGATAGGGGTACACAATTTACTTCACAATTCTGGAAAGCATTTTTGAAGTTGATTGGCACCAAGCAGGCATTGTCCACTGCTTGGCACCCCCACACGGACGGCTCTACGGAAATCCTTAACTCCACCCTGGAGCTATTTTTGCACTCCTTCATAAGCTACCAGCAAGACAATTGGGTAGACCTACTCCCCTTCGCTGAAGTGGCATACAACAATGCAGTGCACCAGAGCATGGGCCACACCCCCTTCCGGGTAGTCTATGGACGAGACTTTGTCCCAATCCCGGAGATGCCACAGCCAGCTACCCCGCCTTGTTCCCCAGATGACTGGGCTGCTCAGCTAGCCAACGTTTGGCCAATCATTCAGCTGGCTCTCTCCAAAGCCCAAGCAACCTACAAGCATTATGCGGACAACCACAGGGCTGCGCAGCCAGACTTCAAAGTGGGAGATAAGGTCTACCTCTCCACTAAATTCATTAAGTCTCCTCAGCCCTCAAAGAAGTTAGCCCCCAAGTTCATTGGCCCTTTTCCAATAGTGGAAATAATCAACCCGGTAACTTTTAAGTCAGAATTGCCACACAACTTGAACCGCATACACCCAGTGTTCCGTTGTGCATTACTGAAACCGGCTACCTCCTCAAAGTGGCATAACGAACCCCCCCCCCCGCCTCCTCCCATCATGATTGATGGGCAGCAGCACTTTGAAATAAAGGAGGTTCTAGATTCCCGAAGGCTACGGGGCACACTTCAGTACCTGTTCTGCTGGAGACATTTCCCCCACCCTGAGTGGGTGCATGCCCGGGATGTCTCAGCGCAACAGCTAGTCAAACACTTCCATGCAGCGTATCCTTCCAAACCGGTGCCTTGAAGTTTTTGGGGGGAGGCAGTATGTCATGTCCCCCATTGCAATGTATACATACATCACAACGGGGAACATGCCTTTCCGGTGAAGGGGAGGAGGGAGGAAAGAATCAGTGCTAATCCCATAAGCACTGAAAGACAATACAGATAAAGGACAAAGGAGCCATACCTTTGCCCTGACCCGGGAAGCCATCATCCTATCTCCCTGACATCTCTGCATTACCACGGGCGACACACCTGCTCCAGACACAGGAAGAGGACAGAGGTAATCAGTGCTAATCCCTCTGATCGCCCATCGAGACTCCGGAATTGCCACCTGATTGCTCATCGAGACTCCGGGCTCACCATCGGTCAGGACTTTGGGACAATGGGGGGTGGGGAAGGATCAGGTCCGCACCGCGGGTATTTACCGGCTACCTCGCACGCCATGTGCTCATTCCCGACTTTCTTCGTGTCTGCATTCTATTCTCAATAAACCAGATATCCTTAGCCCTGGCTGGTGAGTCTGTGTTTCTTTTGAATAAGGCAACCATCACAATGGATGCATGTACAGTAGTGCTTCCTATCATTTCATTCAAACCATGGGTTAGTTTGTGACCAGGAGAAGAAAGAGTTATAATTAGATTTAGGACCTCAGGTAAACATGCAAACCCTGCATTGCCTTTATTGATCTGCAGATTTTGCTTCTTTCAGTCTCAAGCCCATCATTCTTGCTGATCCCTGCATTTTACTAGTCTAAGAGGAGAGGGAAATATATTTTCTTCACACTGTTCATGAATGTATAAGTCTCTATCATTCCTTCCTTACTTGTTTCCTTTTTCCCACTAAATAAAAAAAGGCCCAATTGGTTTAGCTTTAAGAACAGTGAAATGGATTAGGAATTCTGGCCAGAAGTTTAGAATGTTGTAACTGGACTCAGAGCGAGAGAAGACAAACAGCTAACAAGCACAATTAATAATAAATACCACAGTTTAACAATATACTTCTTTCTTTCTCTCATTCATTCTACCTCCCTCTCCCTCCCTCCTCCCCAATCTCCTATTATGTAGTTTCTTTGTTTCCACAGTAAGTTGGGCATTATGAGAGACTGAGAAAAAAACTTATTTTGCTGCACTAAGCACAATGTTATGGCTGTTTATCTTGTACTGCCCATATTTGGTTTATTCTCCAAATACTCTTTTCCTTGTTTACAGACCTATTCCTTTTGTGAATTACTAGACTGTACACAGTACTATAGATATAAGTATTTCAGAGATGTCGAGAAGATAGTTTTGCACAATTTGCTCTAAAGAGGTTTAGTTGAGATAGAGACATATGAGTCAACAATATAATACATGGTGTTACAAAGTAGCATTTGGAACATCATGTACAATACCTTACTACAGCACATAGAAGTGATGTAAGAAAGCCAGAAAATATTTCTAGTTGAAATATATATCTATACCTATAATCCCTTCCATGTGTTCCCTAAGGCCATTCTCTGCTGAACCATTTCTGACTGGATGTCTGCCTGTAAAGGGACAATATACTCATGGGAAGAGAGCTAAAGAGGAGACAATTCATAGAAATAGGAAATAGAAATAGGAAATGCAAAATCATCAAACATGATTTAATAATGTACTTTAGGACCAGAACGAACATCAGACTCAGACAACAGTGGCAAAACAAATAAGAAGGTATGCAATATACTCCAAGGTATAACCTATACCAAGTATTAAGCAGTTTTTGCCTGATTTGTGTTTTCTCATACTTTGATTTTAGGGTTATAGAAAATGCAGCAATTTAGCATGGAATGTGCAAGTAGCAATTGTACAGCTAGCTAGGTCTGAAAACTGTCATCATCTGGTTGAAGATGTTAGAAATTCCTGTTTCACCATTTGTGGCATCTATTCTGCACAGGTGACATAGTGTAGCCAAGGTCCATTAGATTCTAATATAAACAAAAATTATTGGAAGAACATAATAAGAGCAGGTAAGGGCTACTGATTATAATTATTGAACCAGCTTCTATTCCCTGCACTACAAAAGTAAAGAAATGCTTCTTCAGTTAGGGATTCATGCAGGGGTTCTAAGATAGCTTTGCAAAAAACATAGTTTTGATGCCACTGTCATCAGGATTCTTCAAAACAGTACCATAGGGAAAATGTGCTTTTTTCCTCAGTTTAGAACATAGCATGCCAGTTATTTATAGCAGCAAAGTCAGAGCAAGAGAGAATGTCTTGCACTGGGAACAAGTGATGCTGAGGGTTGTTTTTTTTTTTTTTTGTAAAAAAATTCATTCTAGAAGCTTTTAGCAGCTTCTAAGAAATCTTTATTTCTTGTACTCACCAGAGTCATTTTTCCCTAGCCCATTTGGTGAATTATCCTTGGTTTGTAGGCCCATTTTACCTTGGGGAGAGAATGAAGAAGAAATATTTCCCTGTTTGTCTACAAATCTTTGGTTTACATATACATATGCAAATTGTATGCAGAACTGTATCTCTCTCATTGATTCTCCCCTTATGTTTTTTCCTCTCTCTCTTATTCTTTATGTAAAAATATGCTAACATCAGAATCCACAGAAATAGCAAGGGAAAACATTCGGCCTGTGTGAAGCAGCAATGCTTTGTCTCAACTACAAGTTTTGAGTCACGGAGGCAATGTAACATGCAACATCAAGGCATATCAGGAATGCAGTTCACTTCACTGAGGCATTTTGCTGCCTTTCATGGAAGCATACACATATTGAGCTAATAGGTCTCATTATCCAAAGAATAACTTTCTTGCAGGTGCAGCAAAATTCCATTTTTTTAACCTTCCAGTATTATTCCTTTTCCATAGGAAATCCTATGGGAATAATGCAAGGGTGGAAAAGAAATTGCACATGTCAGACAGCAAGGCAGTCCCTCCCTTGTTTTTTCTGAGGGCTGCATGTACTTCAAATATATTCTACTCATTCTTTCATTTTTTTAAAAGAAATTATTTATTTACAATTTGAGAAAAATAGAAAAATGAAGTAAGCACTCAGCTGCAACAGAAACACAATTCCACTGAATGGTGAGAAGTAAAAGTGTTTAGGTGCCCATATTCTTTCTTGGCTTTTTTCAAATTGCAGTGCATTGTAGGACTAAAAGTAGATGCAACTATATCTTTGACTTTATAGTTAAAGCAAAAAAAAAAAAATTGTGCAAATGTTGGTCCTCGATACACCGGCAAGGAAACATTCTCTTGTATTGGTAATGAATGGGAGTGAGAGGTGTGGAGTCTCAAGTTGGTTTAATGTAGTAATATAAGATATCTGTTCCATATGGGAAATAAATCATTTTCATTTCCATTTTTACTATTTCTGCTAACAATCTTCAATTGTTTAGGGCAGTGTTTCTCAGCCTTGTCAACTTTGAGCTGTGTGGACTTCAGCTCCCACATTCCCCAGCCAGCATGAAAAACACTGGTTTAGGGCCTTTCCAAGGGCAATGGTCTCTGGAGCTCATTCTTTGGGTAGAGTTCTGCTGCCATGTTGACCCATTGTGAGTAAAGACTACTCACAATTTCTGGAGGGGAGGAACAGATGATGTCATCCTTTACTTGCCCCAGCCCTCTGGGAATTTGACCTCTGATTGTGTTTCCTATTCTCGCTGAAAGGAACATTTTTCAGCATGTGTCAGTTGAACAGTGGGTGTGCAACCTCTCAAATGTTGCCCAGTGCTTATCTACTGCTAGCTCTGCTGATGTTTCTGTGCCTTATGGGTGCTTTCAGACTGTCTCTAAAATGTATGCTGCCATTGTGTATTTTATGGATTGTAGGCTGAAACCATTTCCCTCCCAATCCTTTGTCACTTACCCATACACAGATACATACATCAGAGAATTCGGCTACTGTATTTGACTCTCATACTTCAGAGCCATCGGCTATTCTCTGAAAGTTAATATTTGTTCTGTTAATTAACTTCCTCATTATGTAAACTCTGTAGGAAGTACGGTAATTATTTTTACACGAAAAATAGACTGGAAAAATGTTCTCCGTTATTGCTATAAAAGTAATAATTTAACCTATTTAAGATGCAAATCTATATATACCTAGGAGCAAATCCCATTGAACTGGGTGAATTTTCTTCAGGGTAGACATTAGGAGGCATGCACTAATATGTGGGTCTAAACAATAAAACACAAATCAATGACTGAAACCTTCAAATATGTACAACAATGTAACAATCAGGATATCATTATTTCCTTCCTCTGTTTGAGTTAATTCATATATGTAATGAGGATCTTGAACTGCCAGGTTGTTAGTAATAGAACTTAATTCAATATAAACTCTGTGGGAGATTTTTGTTGGTGCACCCTGTCCTCCACAGATTTCAGATGTACTCTTATACCATGCCAGAGAGTATCCAACAAGATAGAGCAAGTTTTCGAGAGAAAAAGGAAATGTGGTGAGAGAGGAATGGAGTTACCTCTCTTCTACTCTCCATATGGAGTCGTGGCAACATGAGGGTGGGCAACATGAAGCCCCAGGCCTCATACATCTTCTGAACTCCTTTTTATGCAGCCTGAAAGGACATCCTTAAATGACTTTTGAAAACTGGTGACAAAATTTTGACAGAGAAACTTTAAAAAATGTACCATAAGCCCTACACTAGCATAACATAGTTCTTTTGGGGAAAAAATCAAATTCCCCAAACGTTAAGGACTATCTCACCAAATCCTTGCCCTGCTCACTTTATATTATCAGCTTATCAGTTGTGGCCCCCAGCCAGCGAAACATTTTTCAGTACAATCACCAGTCATCAAAAGGTTGTCCAACCCTGATTTATATGAACCAAGGATTCAAAACTGATGTCCTCCAAACAATAATGGACAAAAGACTGAGGATTATAGGGGTTGCATATCAATCTGACCCAAGTCAATGACTTCAAGAAAAAATGTGATAAATTGTATCTCAGTTTTATATATCCGGGCTTTGCAATATCTGTAAGGGCAGATTGAAGATATAAATTCAAATAAATAAATAAATCCATCAATTTAGTGAGAATACAGGCAAATGAAAACAGTGAGATCCAAAAGTAGCAAACTTTGATTGGGTAGTACCCAGTGTTATTACAATCTGAGGTCGACATAGCCGCTACTTTTAAATATCAAGTTCAAGTTCATTGTTGTAGATTTTTAAAACTTTTACAGTTAGAACAGTGATGGCTGTATTGTCTGAGCAAAAACTGAACAGTTTTGGACTATAAATAAGCAATTAGAAGTTTAAATACTTCTCCATGTAGGAAGTCTCTAGGTTTGCTTATATGACATTCTTATCTGAGTCAAGGGGTATAATAATATGTTGTGGAAAATTGAGTCAATTCTTCCAATCTCTTAACTGCAAAGGGGTTACCTTTAGTCCTATCCAGGGTAAACTAACTTCCCTGTATTGCTGGGTCAATGGAAATGCTGACTGTGGGATTAATTAACAGTTTCTTCTCCCAAGATCCCAAAGTCCTAGAGAGACTCTGCAAAATATTGGATTTTTCTGTGTTCCATCTCTATGGTCCAGTTTTTAGTCCACTTGAGTGATGGAGATCAAAAAATATTAAAAAATAATAGTGGCACCTTTGAATCTATTAATGGTGGCACAGACATCATTTGCACCAGTGGAATAGTCTGCAGCCAATCATTACTCTTTAGCATCCTGTCATGAATACATGTTAACAGTTGTTCATATTATTCTTTTTAGTTGTTAGTAGAACAGTCTAATTAAAAGAAAAAAATACAGTTGCCCACACACAACAACTTTCTATAGAAGAAAGGGACTACTACTATGTGGACAAGAAAGAGGAGAGAGGTGGCGACCTAAAAACAGACATTTAGAGGGAAAAAGATTAAGTATTACCAGCCTGGGAGAAAATGTCAACTAATACAGCTAGCCCCTTAATTATCTCTGAACAGAAAGGACATGTGTATGTGCATGTGTGCGTGTATGTTGTGTCTCTGTATAATTAAAACTATAGGTTGCATACATATATAATAGGTGACTCTAAAATGCCAGCCAGACTCAAGCCTCTAGCCCAGGGTGAAGGGAGGTAGGAATGCAGAGCAGAGGATCTTCACTTCTCTGGCTGCACCAAAAGCAAGTTAAAACAAAACTTGTTCTTCATTGTGATTTTTTAAAAAAGCACAAGAGATTTCTTTCATGCTGTCTCTTGGATCAGACCCCCTGAGCCCAGAAAAGCCTGTGAAAGCCACTGTAGATTTGTTAATGCTTTGATTTGTTTTTGTTTTTGCTCTGGCTTGGAAACAAGAAAAGAAAAAGGAGGGGCAGGAAGTCTCCTGGCCATCTTTGTAGCGGTTTGATACTATACATATTACCTGTATACTTACCTCCCTATAGGTAGACCTCACTTAATGACTACCTGTTTAGCAACCGTTCAAAGTTACAATGGCACTGAGAAATAACTTTATGACCAGTCCTCGCATTTGCAACTGTTGTAGCATCCTACAGTCACATGATCACTATTTGCGCACTTCACAACTGGCTTCTGACAAGCTGAGTCAATGAAGAAGCTGGCAGTAAAACTGCAAGTCACATTCACATGATGTCTTGCTTAACAACCCACGGTGACTCCCTTAATGACCAAATGGGAAGTGACATCGTAAGTCTGTTGCTGTCAAATAATGTTTCACTTAGCAACCACATCACTTATTGACAGCGTTGCTGGTCCCAATTGTGGTTGCTAAGTGAGGACTACCTGTATATAGTTATAGTACATATAGAGTACATCAGTTCCCTAGCTATCTGGGGAATTCTGGGAGTTGAAGTCCCCACATCTTAAAGTTGCCAAGTTTGAAAAACACTGAAGTACATGATTATTTTTGTTGATGGATGATGACAAATGTAAAGACTGTGCTATTTATAGTCAAAAGCTCTTTTCAGTAATTTATCAATCAAGTTAATTTCAGACAATGTGCAATAGCAATTGAATAGTCCATTTTAAGTGATATTTCAGACAAAGTGTGAAGTGGCAAAAGAAAAATATAAGCATTGTGTGAAAGCCTGAAAGTTCACTTATTATTTTGTATATTTGCATATTTCTTTTTTGTAATGTATCTCTGTTAATGATATTTAATTCTTTTATTGTTTTAATGAGCTTGTAAACTGTTCAGAGTTGTTTGTACGAGATGAGCAGTGAAGAAATGCAATAGATAAATAAATAAATAAATAAATAAGTTTATATATGTATAAATAAAATAAATAAATGTGTTTAGGAGGTCTGCAGTTTTTCCATTGATTTCAGTGGTTCCTTTATTTTGTTTTGTTTGCTTGTTTGTTGCAAAGGTTTGTCTTTGCCTGATTCATCCAAATCTGGGTGGCTTACATAGATACATTCACAAAACCATAGCAAGCTATATTCTTAAAACAAAAACCCACCTCCAGTATGTTGCTATTGTAGTTAGAACTCCTTGTCACCAAATATTCTCCGAAACAGAACTGCACTTCTAAAGGAAACTAGGATGGCGACCAGTGTGACTTTGGAATATCTATGGAACCAATTTTTATCTTTATGGAGAATCACTGGGATTCATTCAGAGCCTCTTGTCAGTGTCCAGTTCATTTCTGCCTCAAGGCATCAGATCAGGGCATCTGGTGCCTCTCCTGCTAATCTGAAGTAGAGATGTAAAATTGGGTATCATCAGTATATTAATGATGCTTAAGCCCAGACTGATGGACTATCTATCCCAAAGGCTTCATGTGGATACTACATGTTCAACCTGTTCTCCAACAACAACACCAGTTGGAACCATGCACTCAAGAAGGAACCAAATCACTGAAAAACAGTGCCCTCAATCCCCATTTTTCACAGTTGGTCCAATTTTGACCTACTCATGCCTTCAATGTGGGGGTAATGTGGTGAAGAGAAAACACCAGCCTCCTCGTAGGTAAGCCACAGCTCCTGACCAAGTGCCTGCAGACTCAGGGCTGGCTAAGCTTAAATTCTGCTCTGTCAAAAGGGCAGGTGTCTGGAGTTGGAGGAGAAGGTGGAGGGAGATGGCAGAGATCAGAGGATGACAACTACAAAGAGAAGCCTGTGGAGGAAGCTTCAGCTGGAATTACCTTTATCAAGACCTGTATAAACAGATTCCCCTACCTTTCTATGCTGTCCAGCTGGGACCCAGCTCATTTTTCAGGCACAGAATAGAGTGAGTTCCTCATATCAGAAAGCCTTATAAGAAGGAAAGGGGCTAGAGACTTCCAAAGAAGAGAATGGCCTTTATGCCAACACGTGCCTATTGAGTCTGTTAGTACAAAAGGAGGATAACTAGCCTCAAACTGCTGCAGCCTGACCCATTTTCTTCCTTGGTTTGATTTTTTTTTTTTAAGGAAATTGCTTTTGAGTTCTTGGTTTGAACTGCTGACACTTCAAAGAGTCTGCTTTTGTTTTCAACCCCTGACCCTGAATGCTTAAGGGTCCGGGGAGAGTAAACTACAGCAGGTTTTCTACATCTTTGGAGAGTCCAGTGTTTGTTTTCTACTACTCACAAGTCAGCTCCCAACCTTTCTGTCTAGAAGGGACTTTGCCACACTCCCAGTAATGGAATAAGCGTTGTGGGGGCGTCAACATGTCAGTACAGCTGAGTCACAAACATTCGTTTCTTGGGAGATTTTTTTCTGCATCACTGAAAAACTAGCATCCTTTTCTAGAACTTGTCACCAGTTTCTCAATACTGTGTGTATAGCTATTCAACTGTTTGCATTACTTTCAGTTGACTATAGCAAATGATGTCATAATATTCACATCATGATTTATAATTAGCTTTGATCAACTACCCAGGAAGCATTATCTTCTGCTGAATTTACTACTCTTCATTGATGTTATCATGTAGCCAAATACATGATAGTTTGTGGAATCTTACCAAATCATCTATTCTTTCTAAGATCCCTGCAAGGCTCAAATGACTCTAATTAAGAAAATTGAATGAAAAGGTAATCAATTAGGATTGTTAACCTAAACAATGGCAATCAACAGGGTCATTACATAGACAAAACTTGCACAACTTTTTAGGAGGAAATATTTGCACACATTCTATGTTCTACTGACAAAACAGAAGATTATTGAGCACCAGCATTTATTTATTTATTTATCAGATTTATATAGCCATCCATCTCACGAATATGACTCTAGGTGGTGTACAATTCAACAAAACAATTAAAACAATTAAACAATTAAAACTTCAATAACCATGAAAAAACAAGTCTATAAATAAGACCATGGGAGAATGCAATACAACCATCTTGCGGGCTCCCTGTTTTCACAGGAACCCCAAGCCTGCTGGAAAAATAATGTTTTAAGAGATTTCCAGAAGGTCAATAGGGGTGGGGCTAATCTCACACTTGTTTCAGAGGGTGGGTGCCGTGGCAGAAAAGGCTCATCTCTTGGGTCCGACCAGATGGAACTTATTAGTAGGTGGGACCCATAATATGCCCCTCCTGCAAGACCTGATGGGACAGGTAGATGTAACCAGGGAGTGGTGGTCCTTCAGATAACCTGGCCCCATGCCATGAAAGGCTTTAAAAGTTGAATTGAATTGAACCTGTAACCAAACTGGCAACCAATGCAGCTTGCAGAGCAGAGATGTATTGTGTGCCATTCCAGGGGCACACATAACTGCCTGCACAGCTACATTTTACACCAATTAAAGCTTCTGGATACTCTTCAAGGGCAGCCCCATGTAGAGCATGGTACAGTAGTACTTTCAGGAGGTGACCATGGCATGAATATCTGTGAGTAGAGCCTCTCGATCCAGGAATGGGTGCAACTGCAGCATAACACAAAATTGCGCAAAGGCCATCCTAGCCACACCTCCTTGAACAGGAGACATGAGCCCAGAATGATGCCCAGATTGCACACCAGGTCTATTTGGGGCAGTGCAACCCCATCCAGTACCAAAGATGATAAAATCAAGAAGGCCCTAAATCCCAAAGCCATGCAATCTTGCCAGGGTTCAGTTAAAGCCTATTGTTCCCCATCCTGACCCCCAGAGCACCCAGGCACTGAGACAGGGTATCAGCAACATTGCTTAGTTTGCCAGGGGCAAAGATGTATAATTGAGTATCATCAGCATACTGATGATTCCTCATCCTATGGTGACAGATGATCTCACCCAATGGCTTCATGTAAATGTTAAACAAGAGTGGAGAGAGTACTTGTCATGAGTGCCGTTGAGCTGAAGACATCAGCGCAATGGCACACATGACAATAACAAGGAAACAGGGGAAGGGGCTCAAGATAAGTAGCCATCAACTTACAAAGACTAAAGAACAAGATACAATGGCTAAGCGGATCGCGAGGCACACCCAAGCTGTTAGCGCTAGCGCAACGGAGATCGCCCAGCTGACAGCAATCACCGGAGGAATAGGGAAACCGATGATGGGCGATCCCGGAGCGCCAGCGGGGCCTCGCAACCCCTCACCTACCGGCAAGACAGCATGTTGGACAAAGGGGGGGTGACGTAACCGCGAGTGAGGGGGCGCTGACCGGCGCGGGGTATTTAAACCCCCCACCGGCGCGCTCCTGTCACTCTCAGCTTTTTTTCTACTACTGTATCTACACTACGAATAAACCAGAGCCTGCTTCAACGGAATCAGTGTCTGTGTGTTACTCGGAGGTAGGCAGCGCATGACAGTACTGAACCCTGTGGAACCTCATTTGGTAGGTGCTGAGGGTGGGACCTCTCATTCCTGATCAACACCAACTGGTATCAGCTTCACAGGAAGGAAGGTAACCAGCACAATACAGTGCCACCTACACCCACTCCACAGAGCCGATTCAGACAGATACCATTTTGATGGTATTAAAAGCTGCCAAGAGGTCAAGTAGAGCCAGAATGGATGCACTACCCGCACCCGACTCCTACTAGAGATAATCCAAAAGTATGACCAATGCTGTTTCAGTCCCACACCCAGTCCTGAATCCTGACTGAAAGAGTTCCAGACAATCCACTTCATCCAGGGTCCACCAAAACTGCTGCGTTACCACTTTCTCCACAATCTTCCCTTAAAAAGATAGGTTGCATACTGGACAAAAATCCCAGTATCAGATAAGAGACACCATAGCCCACAGATGGATAGTGGGCAGGGCAAGAGGCTCAGAAGAGACCCTCCCTAGTTTCTTGGACTGTAAAGGAGATGGGGAGGGGGGAGAATTGTACTTCCAGACTTGCAAGATTCTGTCAGTGTAGGTTTACAATAAAGTAAATTTAGCTCATTGGTTGTGATTATCTGGTTTGTCTTGCAAGGCCAACACCCATCTCCAGCCACCACCAGCTGGCAAAGCACCCTTGTCACTACCACTGCCACAAAGGCCTCCAACAATGGCATCCAATACCTTGTCTCCAATGCCACCAACCCAACCACCAACCAGGTTGCTGCTTGCAGATGACAAAGCGGTGGCAAACTCAGTCTGGCAAGCTTCCTCTGAAGTGGCCCCAGCAAAGTTTCCACTATAGATGTAAGTGCACAGGTGTAAGGGACATGTGCAGCTCTGGTCCCTCACAGCCAACACCCCTAGAAGGAATCCGAGATACACAGTCTGACTGATCTGACTTGGGATCCAACTCAGGTCAGTCCAGTCCTCTGCCAAAGGAGATTGAAAAAGGCCAGGTAGGTACCGATGTCACCAACCAAACAATATTCTTCTCATACCCACAACATACAAAAACCATCCCAATGCAGCCTGCATTTACACAGCCACCATTCTCACTGCCATCTTGGGGGAGGGATGGACGGATGGATGGAGACAGACAGACAGATATGAGATAATGCTTTATCAAATTTTGAATTCACTTTTAACATTGTTAAAGTTAATGGCAGGATAAGACAATTATTTTCCAGAACGAGCCAGCATTACATTTTGAAAGAAGAGGGGAGAAAAGCAATAATTCCCTACCTGGTTTCTGCAAATAACAATGGGTTGAAAACTCAGAAACGTTAAGCAATTAAAAATAATGCTTAACCAACTAATATAATGTTAGGCTCATTTAATCCTCCTGCTTTTGATTCTCAGCAGCACCTGCTGTGTTCCCATCAGTTAGATACATTCAATTTAAATCAATAGAATGAAAGTTAGAGTGTAGGTGGTATATACTTCCACAGTGCATTAGCAGCTTACTCAAATGCTTGTGGATTCATATGATTCATCCTTTCGTGACTGCATAATCACTCTAGAAGGAGTTGAAAACAATCTGCAGTATTACTGATCAGGCTGATCTAAATAATGGTCTGCAAGCAAAAGAAACAGAAGAACAGAAGGATACTTTAAAAAAAAAATCATCCCTGGCATTTATTTAAAACACACACACATTACACAAAACAAAACCCCTTGCTTTATGTCAGCGAAAATGAGTGAACTATTATTTAACTTTCAGGGTTCTTATAAAGACAAAAGAGAAACACAGAAGCTGTACTTGTGTTGTAACCAGCATTCCTAATTAACTGCTTTAGCACTGACATTTGCCCAATACTTAATTCTAAGTGTATTGTAAACAGACAAGATTCTGTGCATGCAGTTCAACATACAGAACTTCATAGATCAGATATTGCTTAATGATGATCTCTTACTCTCATTTAAATTTTTATGATGCCATGAACTATGTAACTATGTTCTTTTGGAACTGTCTTCTCTGATTGACAAGATCTTTTTATAATTTCTTACACACTTTTTGATTGTTACCCTGCATATCAGACTTCACCAAGATAGGCATAAACCAGGCAGTAAATCTCCTGTTACTTGGACAAACATGGCTAGAAACTAAATCTCTATTGTAATTCAGGAATTACAACCAGTTGGCAGTCTCTGACTCGGAGGAAGCAGTGATACAGAATGAAAATTCATTCTTGCTTTGTCCATTGTGCTTTTTCTGCTCTTCCTTTTCTATGTAGATATGTTTTTGCCTTCCTTTCTCTTGCTCTCTTAAACTGCTATTTGAAGTTAGTTGCACGTTTACATTCTCTGCATTTTTGCTTGGAAAATACAGTATCTAGCCATGACTGGAACCCAGACTTTGAGTTCAACATCCTCCTGATTTCTTGAGTTTGTTGATTGGATAGGCAGTGAGCTAAAGTGAATGTTGGTGAATCCAAATTACAATGCCCAGGGCTCAAGCAAACATGTGGACTCATCCCATGCCAAACACCCATAACTACATACCTGTCCAACCAGTTGTCCCCAGCTGTAAATGTTCTTCTAAAAAAGGAACAGCAGAAATTTGGGATAATGAGACAAGCAGTGTCAGCCTTGGTAATAATGGCAACTTAGTTTCAGATCAGATACTAATGATGAGTTCCTAAGGTATAGGGCCCTGGATTGCTGCCATGTCTTTCAGCCATAAAGAGCATGTGGCTCCTCAAGGAAGTACCAGGACAGAAGCTGATATTCTCTGTAAAACTGGTGCTACTATACATCTGCTATGTCTTTTAAAAGTTTTTTTTAAAAAAAACTAGAATCTATAATTACTCTTCATAAAAGTATGTAGGTGATTAATCAGTTTGACATGCAAACTTGAATGAAATAAAAAATTAAACATTCCAGTTTTGTCTACATAATGGTAATAGGGGTTAACACCAGTACCAAAAGTTTCAATCTTAGATTGCTTCTTATTCAACAAAATAATAATAATAATAATAATAATAATAATAATAATAATAATAATAATATGTCACTCCAAATTGGTTTCCATTGGATTTATATTGCAGAGACCTGAGTAAATGGTCATGTAGTTGGAGAAGCAATGAGATTCATGCTTTCTTCAAACATATGTTTCTAAGTTATTGAAATTGTTCTATTTTGGAGGAAGTTATTACATATATTCAACTCTGAGACAAGATTTAACATTTTCATATATATATACTCCCATCACATAGAAATTGACATCTAGACAAAGAAAGCGGATTTACCATACTTCTTTTGGAGCTAACAGACATTCAACACTGAAAAGAGAAATGTATGGCCCCAAAACTTAATAGTCTGCAATTTACAGAAAGCAAACAAACAAACTTCTCAACATATTTACTTATTTAATCAATTTCACATAACTACCCTGCTCAGCATATGACGCAAAGTGGCCAACATCACCAATAAACAGTAGCAGATCAGTAAAGCACACACACACACACACACAAAGTATAAAACATAACCCAAAACAACATACAACACATAGATGCTGGAGGCAGGGGGAACCATCCTAGGGTCGTGCCACTCTCAGACCCAAAGTCTGAGGGGGGGGAAACCTTAATTCTTTTCGAAAGGTAGACAGGGTCAAGGTCAATGAAATCTCAGAAATACTGTTCCAAGGACAGCAGCAGAAGCAGCAATAGAGAAGACACATCTCCTGTGCCCCACCAGAGGATATTGCCTAAGTAAGGAGACCCAAAGCATGCTGACAATGTCATCTCTTGCTGGCTCAGCAGACCCAACTAGAAACTGGCAGTCCTGCAAGTCACCTGGCCCTGCACTATGAAGGGTTTTATAGCTAAGAACCAGTACTTTGAACTGCATCCAGAAATGCCCTGGTAACCAATGCAACTTGTGGACTAGAAGTATTACATGGGCATACCATAACTATCCATGCCAATTGATTGATTGATTGAATGAATGAATAGTGTACAAGTTGGAGCTGTGCAAAGGCCCTCTAAGCTATGACTGCCACGTGCTCTTCAAGGAGAAATCATGAGTCTAGGGTGACCCCAAATTATGTACCGGGTCTGTTTGGAGCAGTAAAAAAACCATCCCAGACAAAAGATGGCAATTCCCTGGCCTCATGGGATGTCACAATCAACAGCCACTCAGTTTTAAGTAGTTATATCTGAGCCTGTCTTCCCGCATCCAGGTCCCAACGACCTCCAGACACCAAGAAGAACCTCAGTGGCATCACTTGGAGGGCTCAGGATAGAATATCACCTGTGTGTGTATATGTGTTTGTATGTATGTGTGTGTGTGTGTATGTGTATGTATATATATATATATATATATATCCCTGCTGACAGATGACCCCACCCAGGGGCCTTATGTAGATGTTAAACAGGAACAAGGAGAGAACCAAATCCCTTTGCTGAGCAAAGGCCTTGGGGCAAATCTCTCCCTCCTCCATCAACCCAGACTGGAACCTGCCCTGGAGGAAGGAGGATAACCACCGCAAAGTTATGTCTCTCCCTCTCAGTCCCCTGCACTGGTCCACAAGGATACCAGAGAACATCCATAATCACTCAATATATAATATAAGCGCTGTATGATGATGATGTGGTTATTATAATTATGATGTTTTGTTTTCTATCATTTTTATTTTTCCTATGTTTTGGGTGTTTTGTTTTTGTTTTGCTTTTTGTTAATAAAGACAATTACAATTAAGTTTTTTTTTTTCTTTTTAAGAAAGTAAATGTAACCAACATCTGTCCTATACAATCACTTTTCCTCCCGTCCTGGAATTGATGAATACTTACCAAACTGTTCTTTCTATCCACTCCATGTAGGTTCTGTAGTGGATGTTTTTTTTGAATCCTTATTGTTAAGTGTCATAATATAGCACCTTGAAAACTTGAATGGTATGATTCAAGGTGCTATATTATGACATTTGGTATAAGTGGTATCATAAACTGAATGTAGTGGGATTTTTCTTTTGAGTAAACATATTTAGGAGCATGATGAGTGTGCTTTCCTTGAACTGTGCCCCTTGAATTAACAATGGAATGTGTTAATAATATAAATATATGGCAACTTAAATACAACGGTAGATAACAGCATTATAAACAAGTAATAAAGAGAAAGCAGTTTAACCAGCTTGAAACCAGATTCTAGAAATTTCCTGTATTATTAAGGAAATCACCTTATTTTTTTAAATACATTAGACTGGCCATGAAACAAAGTAGAAATCTATGAGCATATAATGCTGTCTCTTTTCTACAAAACATACACAAAGTCCTATATGTTTGGAAATTCAGCTTGGCAGTTTCAGGTTGCATGGGAATATGAACAAATGCTGAACTGCAAAGTTGGATACAAGGATTATAAGACAGAGCTAAGAGTTAGGATCTTATTATAAGGAAACTATTTCAATATTCTCCTTTCTATCTGCTCTGGAAATATTGTTTTAGGAAAACTGAGGACAACAATGAGAGGAACAATAATTTTAAATGATCAGGCTACACCATATGTTGGTGGAACTGGATTTTCTTTTGTTGTTGTTAGTTCTATGGGGAAGTTTCTTGTTTTTGTTTTGTTTCTTTTCTTGAACTGTATTAAGCTTATTTTAGAGTGAACTGCATTTACATCTGTTTCCCATTTCAAACTGGCAGGAGACTCTGCTAACAGTTTTTGGGAATTATGCCACTGAAATTCAATAACATAGTCAGGTGGGGATTACCAAGGGGATCAAGAGCTGTTGGGTGTGATCAAAGTCAATTTAAAGAAGAAGATCATATTATAGGATGATTTGATACTACTGTCATATCTCCTAAACCTAGGACAATGCTGAAAAGAGAAGTCTATATATGTACTCATCTCACATACCCTGTATCATCTAACATTTCCATCATTTGTAGCTTAGAATGACATCCTGGCATTTCTCATGCATTTATTTTTCCCATTATTATCCAACTTCTAGGCCACCCAACTCCAAAAAGACTCTGGGTGGCTTCACAAAATTAAACATGGAAAATTTGTTGTTGTTTATTTGTTTAGTCACTTCCGACTCTTCGTGACTTCATGGACCAGCCCACGCCAGAGCTTCCTGTCGGTCGTCAACACCCCCAGCTCCCCCAGGGACGAGTCCGTCACCTCTAGAATATCATCCATCCACCTTGCCCTTGGTCGGCCCCTCTTCCTTTTGCCCTCCATTCTCCCTAGCATCAGCATCTTCTCCAGGGTGTCCTGTCTTCTCATGATGTGGCCAAAGTATTTCAGTTTTGCCTTTAATATCATTCCCTCAAGTGAGCAGTCTGGCTTTATTTCCTGGAGGATGGACTGGTTGGATCTTCTTGCAGTCCAAGGCACTCTCAGAATTTTCCTCCAACACCACAGTTCAAAAGCATCTATCTTCCTTCTCTCAGCCTTCCTTATGGTCCAGCTCTTGCAGCCATATGTTACTATGGGAAACACCATTGCTTTAACTATGAGGACCTTTGTTGTCAGTGTGATGTCTCTGCTCTTAACTATTTTATCGAGATTTGTCATTGCTCTTCTCCCAAGGATTAAGCGTCTTCTGATTTCCTGACTGCAGTCAGCATCTGCAGTAATCTTTGCACCTAGGAATACAAGGTCTTTCACTGCTTCTACATTTTACGTCACGATTTTGGTGGGCATTTATGAAACTGGTTGGAACCAAACAAGCCCTCTCTATGGCGTGGCATCCTGAGACAGATGGATTTACTGAGGCTGTTAATTCCACATTGGAACAATATCTGTGTGCGTTTGTTAATTATCAACAAGACAACTGGGTGGATCTTCTTCCCTTTCCTGAAGTTGCTTATAACAACGCCGTACATCAAAGCACTGGCCAAGTTCCTTTTAAAACTGTGTTCGGCTGTGATTTCGTCCCGATACTGGAACTCCCGCACCCGCAATCTCTGCCTTCATCTCTAACCGATTGGGCACAGACTCTGACAGACTCTTGGCAGAAAATCCAACAAGCACTGCAACATGCCCAATCCTCTTATAATATATATATATATATATATATATATATATATATATATATATATATATATATAACTATTTGCCAGTTATCAATCAAGCTGGTTGCCATAATCTCGGGTTTTTTGAGGTTTAGCTGCAAGCCAGCTTTTGCACTTTCTTCTTTCACCTTCATCATAAGGCTCCTCAGTTCCTCTTCGCTTTCAGCCATCAAAGTGGTATCATCTGCATATCTGAGATTGTTAATGTTTCTTCCAGCGATTTTAACTCCAGCCTTGGATTCCTCAAGCCCAGCTTGTCGCATGATGTGTTCTGCATACAAGTTGAATAGGTAGGGCGAGAGTATACAGCCCTGCCGTACTCCTTTCCCAATCTTAAACCAGTCCGTTGTTCCATGGTCTGTTCTTACTGTTGCTACTTGGTCGTTATACAGATTCTTCAGGAGGCATACAAGATGACTTGGTATCCCCATACCACTAAGAACTTGCCACAATTTGTTATGGTCCACACAGTCAAAGGCTTTAGAAGAGTCAATAAAACAGAAATAGATGTTTTTCTGAAACTCCCTGGCTTTTTCCATTATCCAGCGGATATTGGCCATTTGGTCCCTAGTTCCTCTGCCTTTTCTAAACCCAGCTTGTACATCTGGCAATTCTCGCTCCATGAACTGCTGAAGTCTACCTTGCAGGATCTTGAGCATTATCTTACTGGCATGTGAAATGAGTGCCACTGTTCGATAGTTTGAACATTCTTTAGTGTTCCCCTTTTTTGGTATGGGGATATAAGTTGATTTTTTCCAGTCTGATGGCCATTCTTGTGTTTTCCAAATTTGCTGGCATATAGCATGCATTACCTTGACAGCATCATCTTTCAAGATTTTGAACAGTTCAGCTGGGATGCCGTCGTCTCCTGATGCCTTGTTATTAGCAATGCTTCTTAAGGCCCATTCAACCTCACTCTTCAGGATGTCTGGCTCTAGCTCACTGACCACACCGTCAAAGCTATCCCCGATATTGTTATCCTTCCTATACAGGTCTTCTGTATATTCTTGCCACCTTTTCTTGATCTCTTCTTCTTCTGCTGGGTCCTTGCCATCTTTGTTTTTGATCATACCCATTTTTGCCTGGAATTTACCTCCAATGTTTCTAATTTTCTGGAAGAGGTCTCTTGTCCTTCCTATTCTATTGTCTTCTTCCACTTCCGCGCATTGCTTGTTTAAAAATAATTCCTTAAAACATGGAAAATACAACATTATATATGCGGTTCCTGAGGAACAATGAAAAAACGATCTCCCACATAAACCCCAATGCTATTGTTGTCGGAAGTGCTGGCAAATCCAGCATGCCTCATTAGCATGTGCATTAGCATGTAAATTGAGTTTGTCCCAGGATGCAATTGTCCCAGGATGCAATTCTCTGCTATTGAGGAAGCTGTTTGTTGCCACTTCCACTTCCTCTCTCTCTCTTCCTCCTTCTTCCACCAGGAGCAAACACACAGCTGTGTGCTGCTCTCCTCCATTTCTGGGCACCATGAGGTATGCCTGGAATTCCCCTTTCTTTCACACAGCCCTTGGTAGCAAATAGGGCTGAGGGTTTAGGGCAAACTAAGTATTTAGAAAGAAAAGAAGAACAAAGGAACTTCATCTTTTCCACCAAGATGGATGTAACAGAAGCAACAGTAAAGTCAGTAAGATATTCTTTTACTTACCTTAACCTAATCTGTCTAAGCATGTGATTCGTTATGCTTGGGATGGCTGAATGTGTAAGATCAATAACCTGCGTTTCTCTGATGTGCTCATTAAAGCTATTTTGAGATAATATTCTTTTTCTGTGTGTGCAGCTTCTCATCTGTTTTAAGCTCTGCTCCATTTCAGTGGTTCTAGCAGGCCACTAAATTGGCTTCAAATGTTATCAGAAAGGGCCTTATTTTAAAAAAAAAAACCATATAATTATTTATAAAAATCCAAAGTGTTGTTGGATGTTCTGAAGGTCTACTTCAGGATGAGGCCCTCCATGTGCGAGTGATACTGATGGGCAATTTTGTACTTCCAACATTCCATATAAGCACCAAGATAATATGAACTGTTACATGAAGGATATTACATAGAAACAGTAATTCCATGGAAACTCTGATTCTCAGCAGTGATGAGAAATTGTTCCACTGAAAAATGGGCACATAAAGTTGAGAAGGAACAGATCTGTGAAAGTCTTATCATATTCTACTTTGCTTTACTGATTCATTTCACTGATTGTTCAGCACGTTTACTTGGGAGTAAATCCCATTAAATTCTGAGCTTCTAATTTCTATTTAGATATAGGTAGTATTACATAATAAAACGGACATGGTGGCGCTGCGGGTTAAACTGCTGAGCTGCTCAGCTTGCCAACCGGAAGGTCAGCGGTTCGAATCCACGTGACGGGGTGAGCTCCCATTGCTAGTCCCAGCTCCTGCCAACCTAGCAGTTCGAAAACATGCAAATGTGAGTAGATTAATAGGTACCGCTTCGGTGGGCAGATAACGGCATTCCGTTTAGTCATGCTGGCCACATGACCACGGAAGTGTCTACAGACAAACGCCGGCTCTTCAGCTTTGAAATGGAAATGAGCACCGCCCCCTAGAGTCGGACACGACTGGACTTAATGTCAAGGGAAGCCTTTACCTTTACCTAGGATTACATAATAATCTCTGATTCCACTCTCACATTCCTCACCATATCCCACCATCAAAAAATATGACATAGAACTCCTTTGGGTACCATTTCAAATAAAACAAGTTTATGATTCTGCAAGGCATTATTATTTCTTTCACCATTTCCCATAATATCACCCTCAGAATCTATAGATAAATACATTCATTTCAATGTGAGTAAAGCAGGTTTGAAAAAATCACTGGTCATTTTAAGCACACAATTCTTGGTAACTCTTGGACCAGTTGACTAGAAATATGTTACATTATTTTTACAACAGCTTTTAAATGCATTGCCATTATTATTCCATTTTTATTCCTTTTTTCAGTTTTCTAATTCTGCATTAGTGTGTTACTTTAAATAAATAAGGTACAGTGAAGATTCTCAAGCTAAATCTAAGTTCTGTTGACTACATAGACATATTTATGCACTTTTCTTGGCACCAGTATGAAAGTGGTTTGCCACTGATCTTTTTGTTTTCCCCAGGGTGTTTTTTCCATCTTTAATCTAACCTCTGGCTTTGAAACTTTTGATGCTTGCACTCATTTCCTAACCTGGACTGACACTTTTTAGTTCTTTTTTTTCAGATCAGTCAACATTAGTTATAGGTTGTCATGCATCCATAGCATGAACCAATCTGTGGTTTGACCTTTAAATATCACAAATTATCACAAATCCACTGTTCTCAGCTCTCAGTACATGGAAGTTTCATGAATAGCAGCATATTCATGAAAATACCCAGTGCATTCTAAATACCATTATATGTCAGTTGGTTCTAAATTAGACATTGATAACTTTCAAATATTACCCTTTATTTTGTTTACCATTTATCAGTAAAGAGCAATTAAGGTTTAGCTGACAGGAGATGCAGTTAATTTTCAGACAATCAGCATTCAGAGGAATTCTCATTTTATATATTATCCAAGCAACAATGCCTCTGAGGAAGAAAACGAAAAACCTTGCAAATAATCAGTGTAACCGAAAGAGTAACTGACAAAAATAATTGTAAGAATTTCAGTGGATACCTTTGGGCTTCTAAATGTCAATGTTAAATGCCTCTGATTTTATAATATATGTCCTGATGCTCATCTTTATATCAGAGGGGTGCGTGGATGTGTTAGATGTGATATTCAGTGTTGCTTTCAATATTAACATTAATTGTTCAGATAACTTTAATTTAACAAAAAATCCTTTTCTGCCTGGAGTAAGATCTGTAAATGTATTTTTATCTTCAAATGTAGCCAAAAAAACTAAAAAGAAAAAAAAAAAAAAACCAAAACCAGAAGTATTGCTGTTGTCTTGAGACCCCTAACATGATAGTAATGTATGAGGGGCCTCAATAGCACTTATTTTAGAACATTGATCCTATTTGATCTTATAAGAGGGATTTGAAGAATATGGAAATAAAGTAGGTAAGACAACATCGTTCTTGATTACACAAAAAGATACCATGAGCAGAAGCTATACCTATATTTATCTTTGAGTATTAAGCCAGTTTCCTAAACAGGAGTTTTATATGTTCTACTCACGCAAGCCATCAGCATTATTTTTCCCAGAATGCCCCTTTTAGTGACATCATAGCATCTTTAAGAACATTATGGGGAATTAAATGTGTTAACTGACAATATTAAACTGTAAAACAGAAACCAATGAGTTTTCCCCAGTTTTTAAAACAACTGAAAAATATGAACAAGAGGAAACAGTTTTGCCCTCTTCCTTTCTTAAAACCATAATCACTTCCCATATTCAAGCTGGAATGTTGAAAGTCTGAGTAAGAACCAGAGTCACCACTGGCTAAAAATGGGATCATCTTCTGTTTTGAATGGGGTAAGGTGTGCGTGTGTGTGTACATGTGTATATGCATATACCCTGCAATTAATTATGAATACTCCTTTATTTATTTATTTTAATTAAATTTAATCCAGGACTGTAATAGCAATCACAAAAATGAGGATGATAAAATTAAAAGCAAATTATGCCATGTTCACTATGCATTTTATTAAGGTTAGTATAATACAGTTTTGAAACCATGGGCAAAAATCAGACTGCACCCAGAGATGCATTTATGTTTGTCTGAAGAGATACTCCCAGTCTCCACAAAATTATTCCATAGTCTCTGCATCACCAAGAAATTCTAGTGGCAATACTATCTGGACTAGATTCCCCTGAAAGGCAGAACTTACTTTTTTACAAGTAGACAGAAAATGAAGGCAGGAGGTAGTGAAAATGCATTAGTGAACTGTTCTGGTTTCTTTCTTTTCCATTAAAAAGCACCCAGCATTTCAAAGATGCTTCTGACCTTTAGCTCATCATTCTTGATCTGCTTTTTGTCAAGTCTCTTCCCATATACAGGCTATGGAAGATATAAATGGGATGTGTGTGTGTGTTTGTGCGGCGCGCACATGTGCCTTTGCTTTTTATGACATTAAAAATGTATTAATTTGAATTTGTGAGATATTTTTGTTTGTACAGCCATTATATATAAAATTATATAAAAACCTCTGTTCCCAAAGTGCTACTGCTTCATACCCACATCCACACACATACCTGTGCCTAATGTTTAAAGATGAAGTTCATTTAACATTTCAGATCAAACCAACCTGATCCATACCTAATGGAGGAATGTGCAGCACAATTATCATTTGTAGTTTGCACTTCTTAAAATCTTGTGATGCAGTTCTGACTCAAGGAACACAACTAAGTATGCATAAAAGTGCATATTTTAAGCAACAATTATTTAGAAAAACAGGAGGCATTTATCAATTGCAAAAATACATTCTAAAATACATATTTATGTTGACATTTTAATTTGGATTATTTCAAGCAAAAACATATACAGAAAGTGCGTAGAACAGATTTGTTTAAAAAAATGTGACAGTGAAATAAATCTGTCCATCTTTAATACAGACAGACACTAGCTTGATACTTTAAAGCAGGGTTTCTCACCTTGGCAACTTTAAGATGTGTGGATTTCAACAGCCAGAATTCCCCATCCAGCCATGCTTTAAGTTGCCTGGGTTGAGAAACCCTGCTTTAAAGTATGTTATCTTTCCAAAACTATGAAGACTTTTCATTCAAAACATTCAAGGAAGTAGCCATCTTCTGTCAGGTAGGTTCAATAGGTGCATCCTTTAGGTAACACACATCATTCCAGAACATCTAATTTCTCTGATAGCTCCCATGGCTGTGAATATACTTTTATTTAGCACAAATCTATAAAACCAAGCCCTCCCATGGTGGTAGCCCTGTGAGGTAGTCCAGACAAGAAGCACAACCAGGAGTATTAGCTCTATCTTTATCATAAGGTTACATTAACAGAATCTTGCAAGGCTCAAAGTATGTCTCCCCTCCTTTCCTTTTACTCTCCAGAAAACTCAGGATGGCCCCGTCTGAAATGCTTCCCATGCCTGCCCTCCTTCTATGGGCTGAGGTATCTTTTACATGCCGGTTGTCCAGTCTGTGACTCTTCTTCCTGTCTCCCAAGGTCATTCCCACCAACCATTATAAATGGTTATCAGAAAATAAGTTCATAATACTGCTGATTTCTCTGAGATATACATTTAGATGTCACATTGGCATACATGTTCTGGAACAATGTTATTAAAAGGGAAGGTAGTGAAACAGTATTGAACCGCTAACAAAGTGGATCTTGGTAATGTGCAGCCAGCAAACAGGGTCTTGCCAGAAGGTATTATCAAAAAAATTATCAGAGATCCTGATAATACATTAAGTCCTGGCAGTAATGGATAGAGGAGGATACGGGATATATAAATCACTGCTGTGATTACAATTTAGGCTACTCCAAAGATTTTGTGGTTGTTGCTAATATGGATTCTATTGCTGCATTTTATTTCACCATCAGAAACTGAAATGATCTGCAGTAGGTTGTACCAGAGAAACTATATCCCAAGAAATAGAAAGTGTTACAACACTCTTCACCCTAGATAAGATACATCATGATAACTGTTACATCATTTGTTAAAGTGAGAAATGAGATGTTCCTGCCATATATTCTAGGTGACAAGAAGTGTGCTAGGCTACATTATTAACACAGCAGAGATGGCTCAGATTAGAAAGTATCTTTCAATTCAGCACAGGGTTACAATTAATCTCTAGATAATCAAATATCTATGTCTGGAGCATTAATGCCATCTGGGTGATGGCAATGCCAGTGACTAATCATGAACGTTGTACTTTTTCTTCTGCCTTCTGTGACACATTGAAATCAGGTAATGGTGAAAGGAAAAGCATCAGGCCTTGCTATTTTAGTGCTATTAACGGCACAAGGCTTCAGCAAAGGATCGTTACCTTGTCGTGGTGCTGGAGCTTGAGCACCTCAATGATGCCATGAGCTAAACCGTGAAGGGCCACCCAAGACGGGAAGGTCATGACAGAGAGGTCAGACTAAATGCGATCCCTGGGGAAGGTAATGGCAACCCACCTCAGTATTCTTGCCGTGAAAACTAAATGGATCAGTACAACCAGAGATATGTCGGTATACCATCGGAAGATGAGACCCCCAGGTCGGAAGATGGTCAAAATGCTACTGGGGAGGAACAGAGGATGAGCTCAACTAGCCCCAGACGTGATGACGCAGCTAGCTCAAAGCCGAAAGGACGGCTAGCGGCCGACGGTGCTGGTGGTGAACGGCGAATCCGATGTTCTAAGGATCAACACACCATCGGAACCTGGAATGTAAGATCTATGAGCCAGGGCAAATTGGATGTGGTTATTGGTGAGATGTCAAGATTAAAGATAGACATTCTGGGCGTCAGTGAACTGAAATGGACTGGAATGGGCCACTTCACATCAAATGACCACCAGATCTACTACTGTGGACAAGAGGACCACAGAAGAAATGGAGTAGCCTTCATAATTAATAGTAAAGTGGCTAAAGCAGTGCTTGGATACAACCCAAAAAATGATAGAATGATCTCAATTCGAATTCAGGGCAAGCCATCTAACATCACAGTGATCCAAATATACGCCCCAACCACAAATGCTGAAGAAGCTGAAGTAGAGCAGTTCTATGAGGATCTGCAGCACCTACTGGACAACACGCCTAAAAGAGATGTTATTTTCATCACAGGAGACTGGAATGCTAAGGTGGGCAGTCAAATGACACCTGGAATTACAGGTAAGTATGGCCTGGGAGAACAAAACGAAGCAGGACACAGGCTGATAGAATTTTGCCAAGACAATTCACTCTGCATAACAAACACTCTCTTCCAACAACCTAAGAGACGGCTTTATACATGGACTTCACCAGATGGACAACACCGAAATCAGATTGATTACATCCTTTGCAGCCAAAGGTGGCGGACATCTGTACAGTCGGTAAAAACAAGGCCTGGAGCTGACTGTAGTTCAGATCACGAACTTCTTCTTGCACAATTTAGGATCAGACTAAAGAGATTAGGGAAGACCCACAGATCAGCTAGATATGAGCTCACTAATATTCCTAAGGAATATGCAGTGGAGGTGAAGAATAGATTTAAGGGACTGGACTTAGTAGATAGGAAGAACTCTGGACAGAAGTTGGCAGCATTGTTCAGGAGGCGGCAACAAAATACATCCCAAAGAAAGAGAAAACCAAGAAGGCAAAATGGCTGTCTGCTGAGACACTAGAAGTAGCCCAAGAAAGAAGGAAAGCAAAAGGCAACAGTGATAGGGGGAGATATGCCCAATTAAATGCAAAATTCCAGAGGTTAGCCAGAAGAGATAAGGAATTATTTTTAAACAAGCAATGCGCGGAAGTGGAAGAAGACAATAGAATAGGAAGGACAAGAGACCTCTTCCAGAAAATTAGAAACATTGGAGGTAAATTCCAGGCAAAAATGGGTATGATCAAAAACAAAGATGGCAAGGACCTAACAGAAGAAGAAGAGATCAAGAAAAGGTGGCAAGAATATACAGAAAACCTGTATAGGAAGGATAACAATATCGGGGATAGCTTTGACAGTGTGGTCGGTGAGCTAGAGCCAGACATCCTGAAGAGTGAGGTTGAGTGGGCCTTAAGAAGCATTGCTAATAACAAGGCAACAGGAGATGACGGCATCCCAGCTGAACTGTTCAAAATCTTGCAAGATGATGCTGTCAAGGTAATGCATGCTATATGCCAGCAAATTTGGAAAACACAAGAATGGCCATCAGACTGGAAAAAATCAACTTATATCCCCATACCAAAAAAGGGGAACACTAAAGAATGTTCAAACTATCGAACAGTGGCACTCATTTCACATGCCAGTAAGGTAATGCTCAAGATCCTGCAAGGTAGACTTCAGCAGTTCATGGAGCGAGAATTGCCAGATGTACAAGCTGGGTTTAGAAAAGGCAGAGGAACTAGAGACCAAATTGCCAATATCCGCTAGATAATGGAAAAAGCCAGGGAGTTTCAGAAAAACATCTATTTCTGTTTAATTGACTCTTCTAAAGCCTTTGACTGTGTGGACCATAACAAATTGTGGCAAGTTCTTAGTGGTATGGGGATACCAAGTCATCTTGTATGCCTCCTGAAGAATCTGTATAACCACCAAGTAGCAACAGTAAGAACAGACCACGGAACAACAGACTGGTTTAAGATTGGGAAAGGAGTACGGCAGGGCTGTATACTCTCACCCTACCTATTCAACTTGTATGCAGAACACATCATGCGACAAGCTGGGCTTGAGGAATCCAAGGCTGGAGTTAAAATCTCTGGAAGAAACATTAACAATCTCAGATATGCAGATGATACCACTTTGATGGCTGAAAGTGAAGAGGAACTGAGGAGCCTTATGATGAAGGTGAAAGAAGAAAGTGCAAAAGCTGGTTTGCAGCTAAACCTCAAAAAAACCAAGATTATGGCAACCAGCTTGATTGATAACTGGCAAATAGAGGGAGAAAATGTAGAAGCAGTGAAAGACTTTGTATTCCTCGGTGCAAAGATTACTGCAGATGCTGACTGCAGTCAGGAAATCAGAAGACGCTTAATCCTTGGAAGAAGAGCAATGACAAATCTCGATAAAATAGTTAAGAGCAGAGACATCACACTGACAACAAAGGCCCGCATAGTTAAAGCAATGGTGTTCCCTGTAGTAACATATGGCTGCGAGAGCTGGACCATAAGGAAGGCTGAGCGAAGGAAGATCGATGCTTTTGAACTGTGGTGTTGGAGGAAAATTCTGAGAGTGCCTTGGACTGCAAGAAGATCCAACCAGTCCATCCTCCAGGAAATAAAGCCAGACTGCTCACTTGAGGGAATGATATTAAAGGCAAAACTGAAATACTTTGGCCACATAATGAGAAGACAGGACACCCTGGAGAAGACGCTGATGCTAGGGAGAGTGGAAGGCAAAAGGAAGAGGGGCCGACCAAGGGCAAGATGGATGGATGATATTCTAGAGGTGACGGACTCGTCCCTGGGGGAGCTGGGGGTGTTGACGACCGACAGGAAGCTCTGGCGTGGGCTGGTCCATGAAGTCACGAAGAGTCGGAAGCGACTAAACGAATAAACAACAACAACGGCACAAGGAGAAGAATTATATTGGGGGGGGGGGAATGGACATTTCAAATATGGAATTAAAATTTTAAAAGATAACTCTCTATAGTATCACACTGGATTTCTTAAAATAATGGCAAGGGAAGCATAAATAAAGAGCAAGGGAATATCCAGGACCAGGATTATTAAGTAACTGTTTCAGGAGGATAGCAAGGAAAGAGTCCCAAATATTCCTTCAAAGATTCTCCTAGCCAGTTCCCTCTCCTGAAGGACAAAGCCGTGTATATATATAACACTGCCTGTGTTCTCCTTCCTAAACTATGAATTCAATCAGCACCTGAATGTGGAAGGGAAGGGGCACAGCCTTGACTATTATCTCTGGTAGCAAATTATCTTACAGAACACTATCTTCTGAAGTGACTTGACTGAATCATGTGGACAAATGTTATACATTATATACAAGGAACTTGGTAGAAATGCTGCCGTTTGACACTACCCACAATGGAAGAATGGTTGGTGAACATGATGGAGCTCGCAGAGGTGGCTAAATTAACTTCCTTGATCAGAGAAAAGATAACATCTACATTTATGCTAGACTGGAAACTCCTTACAGACTTTTTACATGAAACAGAAAAAAATGCACTTACGATATGTGGTTTTGATGATTAGAAAAAATAAAGATAATAGGAAAAAAGTGAGGTTTTTTTTTTTTTTTTTGTAATCATGGAGTAAGAGATGATTTTGTAATCATATTTGCTGCAGAAAAAAATTGAAACATCTTTCTATTTTTTATTTTCTCATTGCTCTTTTCTTCTTTTTTTCTTTTTTCCTTCTCTCTTTCTTTCTTTGTTCTATTTTGTATTAGTTCATGTTAGTTTTTATGTTCTCTTTAAAAATGTTAACAAAATGTATTTAAAAAAAGAAATTGAGCCATAAATAAGTAGAAATAAAGAACTGCAGAGGGAGGAAAGTCTATTAGGAATAGATGGCAATGGAACTGCTGGCAGATCACATGGATTCATCACTTTATCTGATAGCTTCTATGAGCTATGAGATGCTCATTTAAAAAAATGTTAACCATTAAGATTAGTGCTCAGTGGCTCTTTGACTAATACTGAAAAAATGCTCTGGCTTAGTTCCCCAGAAATCACCTGAAATTACTCTTGGGAATATATACTTGTATACATATGCAAAATCTTGCTCAAAGGGAGGATGTGTACCTGGTGCTGTACATTATCATGAATAGTCCATTTGGTTAAACCCATTCAAAATTCTTCTTTTCGTAAGGTAGCATATGAATCTTTAAACTAATAAAATATATATTCAGGGGAACTGCATCTGGAAGCATCCTGCTGTTTCAAGGTATTATGCTAGGTTTTCATGCAGGGGTTGAGTGATCAACTTAATGTCTACTATGGAATATGATTTAAAATATACCTGAAAAGGGTATGAACATTTAGGAAATAAGAATATTGGCAAAATATTGTCCATAAATTTGTTGCTTGGGGCACGTGAATTTTGTAGCCAAGCATGACTGCTGTTGTGCTGGTGTGAGTCAGCAGAAGGAGAGAGGGAAAAATGGGGAAAAGAAGTTTAGGTATGGAGCACAGCTGTGCTGTCACAAGTCCTGATGAGCTGACCTGGCTGCCAACCAGGACTGTTGTGGGGTAGATGGAGGCAGCATTCCCATTGGTCAAGACTTGTGTTGGGGAATAAAGTCCCCTGGGGTGGGGGGAAGACCAACCACCTCAATTGCTGGGGAACATGCTGCTGGTCTGACCAGTGAAGGAGAGTGAGATAGAAAGAGAAGCAAAATGGAGATATACATTGCCACATTTTAGCTTGTGTCACAGAATGTCCTTTGGAGATAATTTTGGAAGTTTGGCAGGAAACAAACATCACTGTAAGTGTGCTGGAGAGATTGACTGTGGTCACCAGTTTCTGACCCCAGAAGGGAGAATAGGGTGAAGTTGTTGGAGGAGTCTTCCCTAGCAGAAAAGAAGCAAAATGGATTCCATCTAAAATCCAAAGCAGATGGGGAAGTAAGGAGACAGCTGGCTGCAGGTGGATGCTTGGTGTCTTCAGAGAAGCCCCAGACTGAGAAAGGGCTGGGCAGAAGACTGTAAGGGAGGTGTATCACACAACATCTATGCAGAGGGATGGCTGATAAGGTCCAAGAAAGCAAGATGAAAGGCATGGAACACACTGCAAAGTAATTCAGCTGATTCCTTTCCTCTCTCTCTCTCTCAGTCAACCTGAGGAAGGAAGAGGAAAAAAGTGGGGTGAGAGACTGGGAGAAAGCTAAAACTGGGAAAGTTAGGACACACTATTGTAAACTGAAGTTGCTAATTGCTGTAAATGGTTCTACATAGTAAAACCACCCACGATCACACTGTGACACTGCAGTAGAAAATTCATCTTTTCTAGCAGCTAAATAACATTTCTATATCACTCTTTATCTGTATCATCTATTTTATAAACTCCTTTCAGCAGCCAAACCACATGCAAGTTAAATTTACAGAACAAAGGAGAGATTGTTTCCCCATGTATATTGTCATGTGCATGACCAGAGTTTTATTCAGAAATGTTTGGAAGATCATAGGTGCCCTACTCCTGCTGTAATCTTCTGCAGAATAAGACATAGAAAACTATGTGATTACATTAACAATCATTAACATACATTAACTATCTCAGATATGCAGATGATACCACTTTGATGGCTGAAAGCGAAGAGGAATTGAGGAGCCTTATGATGAAGGTGAAAGAAGTGCAAAAGCTGGCTTGCAGCTAAACCTCAAAAAAACCAAGATTATGGCAACCAGCTTGATTGATAACTGGCAAATAGAGGGAGAAAACGTAGAAGCAGAGAAAGACTTTGTATTTCTAGGTGCGAAGATTACTGCAGATGCTGACTGCAGTCAGGAAATCAGAAGACGCTTAATCCTTGGGAGAAGAGCAATGACAAATCTCGATAAAATAGTTAAGAGCAGGGATGTCATGAGTAAGGATGGCGAGCAGGGGGCTCCCATCCAGGCTGTAAAGCGCATGCGTAGTACTGAGGAATTAGGTAGCCATTCAAAGAAACACAGATCGGGCCCACCTTAGCCTTTGGGGTTTATATGTCAGGGTTTTTCCCACGCTTCTTCAGTTTGTTAGGATTTTCTGTTTATGTAGCAGTAATAAAACACTAGAGACCTATTCCTTGTCTCAACGTGGTTCCTGGCTGTTAGGACAGGGACATCACACTGACAACAAAGGTCCGCATAGTTAAAGCAATGGTATTCCCAGTAGTAACATATGGCTGCGAGAGCTGGACCATAAGGAAGGCTGAGAGAAGGAAGATCGATGCTTTGGAACTGTGGTGTTGGAGGAAAATTCTGAGAGTGCCTTGGACCGCAAGAAAATCAAACCAGGAAATAAAGCCAGACTGCTCACTCGAGGGAATGATATTAAAGGCAAAACTGAAATACTTTGGCCACATAATGAGAAGACAGGACACCCTGGAGAAGATGCTGATGCTAGGGAGAATGGAGGGCAAAAGGAAGAGGGGCCGACCAAGGGCAAGATGGATGGATGATATTCTAGAGGTGACTGACTCATCCCTGGGGGAGCTGGGGGTGTTGACGACTGACAGGAAGCTCTGGCGTGGACTGGTCCATGAAGTCACAAAGAGTCAGAAGCGACTGAACGAATAAACAACAACAAACTATGTGAAACATAGTTTTGAGTACCAAACACCTCATTGTTCATTGATTCTTAGCAAAATGTCCAATGTTTGAAATGGCATCAGTTGTTCAGAGAATTAAGTTAACCATCTATATCTGTGAAAATGGAAATAATCCTTACCATTAGAATGTTTTTAAAAGACAATCTTCTAATCCTGTGTGAAATAACACTTTCAGCAAGCAAAAGAAACCAAACATTATGCTAAAAAAATCACTGACTACCTCAGATTCAAATACTTTGGGGAGTTCAGCTGTGTATTCAGCACAACATTTGGATATTATTCTAACTGTAAAATAAAAGAATCTTATACTCTATCAAAATGCAGTTGTTCCTTACTTTTAAGGACCCTTGTGGTATGACACTATTTGAATATTCCTTAGCTCAACCAGATTTTAAAAAAGTAAATTAATTCCCCTGACCTTAACTACAGGATATTCTGTGGCTTATATTATACTCAGACATAACCTTCTGACCAAGAAATCTATGAATATGCATGGAATGTATTTTTCCTAAGTAATAAAGGAGTGAAAAAAGAGAGTTCATATCTTCAAACTATTATTTGAAAAAAAAATAACTTTACAACAAAAAGTTTCTTGATGTTTTTTTTTTTATTTCAGTTAATGTAAACCATTTCTAAATTACCAATGTCATTCTGTCCACCAACTTCACTCCAAATTCTTCAGCTTAGTAGTCCCCAACAGAAATGGCTCTTGTCTTGCCTTCTTTTTCTAAATTTTAGGTAGCCACACTCACAACTCCAAAAACCCTGTCCATTTCTTCTACATGGAGGAACAGGGTCAGGCTCAGCCCTACCAAGACTTGGTAGCTCTTGGGTTCAAGAGTGATTTTCCACCCTTAGTTTTCCTTGGAGTTGCATTTCCCCAGACAAAATCAGTGTGGAATTTTGAGGTCTTCCTGGACTCAAGGCTTTTGCTTGAAGAACAATGGCAACTACGGCTAGGAGGGCTTTTGCACATCTTGTACACCACTTTTATACAATCCTGGTTTGACAAACCCTTTTAGTCATTCTTGCATCCTGACTCTTCTTGTTTGAACTATTGCAATGTGTTTTACATGGGGCTGCCCTTGAAGAGCCTTCAAAAATTTCAGCTGGTTCAGAATGTTCTGCTGAGTAGTTATGGGCTCACCTTGGTACAGTCATCTGGCATCTCTATTTCATGAGCTGTACCTATTATCAGTTTTCAGGTGTAATTCAAGGTGCTAGTTGTCATCTATAAGGAAGTCCTTCATGGCTCAGGGCCTAGTTATTAATGGGACAGTGTTTTTTCATTGTTTCTACCCATCCTTTAAGAACTGGCAAGTGAGGCATTATCTAGCTCCTATCAACAAAATGATGCCATTTTGTGGGACCTTGGAAGCATGCTTTCTCCATCACCATTCCAGTGCTCTGGAATAACATTCCCCCCAAGATCCATCTGGCCTTGACCCTGCTGGCTTTCACGAACACATTAAAAGCTTAGCTTTTCTGGCAGGGCCTAGTCTAGCACAATTTGTGAATCTGCTTGAATGATTGCATTCTTTTTTGTGTATTCCCCAACATGCTGCTATTATTCTATTTGTTCCTGTATTGTGTTATGATTGCCTTTAACCCATTGTATACCACCTTGAGTCAGTTCAATTAGTCATCCTCCTCCTCTTTCTCCTCCTCCTCCCGCCCCCCCTTTCAGTGGTAGCCACATTTTTGTCCTGCCAACAGCTTTTACAGTTGCTCCATCCTGGCTTATTTTAAGGAACATTAAAGACTAGGACATTTCAACCTGCTTTTACATAAATAGATACCCACTTTATTTATTATTGATGCTTTTACTGTTGCTATTTTAAATAAAGTTGCTTTTGAGTTGCTTTTATTTTACATATTATTGTTTTAAAATGTAACCTTGAAGATCCTGTGCTTTAAGAATGCAGTATAAAATATATAAGAAGAAGAAATAGACACACTCTTGAGCAAATAACTTCCCCTGGACAAGAAGATATTCTTCCATAGACTGCATGCTGTTTTTTCATCGTCCTGACAATCACTACATATTATAGATAAGTAACTGACACATGGCTATTCATATCTCAATCTACCAGTACTAGCACTGGCACAAAACAACAAAAGTCCTACATTAATCTTGGTGCCATAAATTTCTATTCAGCAGCATTATTCACTTTGAAGATCAAAAATTATTATCACTTCATCTGTGCTATCTACTTTCTGTCATAGTTCATTTGGCTAATCAAAGGATGTTGGGCAGCCAATTGTGACAAAATGCTAAAAAATACTGAGAGATTTTTATTGTGTGTATACTTGAATTGACATTAATTGTGTTAAGTAAATACCCAAGGGCTTCTGATACAGTCTCAACACTGTTGATAGAAAGATGGAAGACTTTTGAAGTTGTCTAGATCTTATCACCTCTTTTTGACAAGGTCTCATCACCTCTTTTTGATAAAAGGTCTCCTGAGATGCAGTGTTCAAATTTTCAAACTCATTCTGAATTTAAGGGATGCATTTTTAATGACAGTATTCATTATATTATAACAAAACAATATGCTAATTTCCAGATTACTTTGTGGGGAAAAATATTAGCACTATTCAGATTTCATTTGTTCATTTATCATTAAACACTCAATGAAGGGAATTATTGGCAAGAAAATTTTTACCTACAAAAAACATTGCAATGGCCCTAAGAATAGGAGAAATTCCATGGGAAGACATTCCAGGAAATAATTAAGAGGTGGAATGAATGAGTAAAAATTGCAAAATGAGTAGTAGACTCAAATCCAGAAACCTGATGGCAGATGTAGTGAGAGAAATATAGTTCAGCATAGAATAGGGTAGATTGGCCAGGAAGCAAAGCGAGTATGGTGCAAAACAAACTAATAAGTGACAAGTGTTCATATTGGCAGGTTGAAATGGCTGAGCTAGGAACCGGGGTAGAAAATGCTGTGGTTGAATCTCAGATGATGTCTTGTCCCAATGTAATTATGGTATAAACAGTCACAAGCTTTGGTTGTATATCTGTGAGACAATCAAGTGCTCAACAAATCAAGAATTCTTCAAGACCTTAGATAATAAAACAAAGCTGAATGACCTATGCAGCAAAGGTCTCTGAATGTATGATTTATAATATACAAGGAAAGATATTGGTATGTTCTTGCAAGTATAGCTAATGCCTCAGCAAGGGTCTTCAAACAAGTGGGACCTTGAAAATATTGCTATGCCCCAATGTTCTGTTAGCTCAATTCCTGGCTGATGTTAACTGTGGTTCTTAAATAAATTGGCTTAAACTTATGCATAGTTGAAGAATAAGAAACGTCACGGGGATTCACCTATATAGTCTTACGTAAGGCTATTTTCTCAAGTTTGGAGTCATAGGAGAGAGTACATTGAACTCCCTTTCAAGTGGAATACCTTATGGTTTGTTTTCTTCAAAGTATTAAGTCCTAATCAAGATGTTTCAAAAGCTTACTAAAGACAGCCAGATAGAATAGACAGTGCAATAACATTTCGGGGCAGAGGTCTAAAGAAAATATATGCTAGTACACATACATCCAAAGAATTCAGGAATCAAGAAAACTTAGGATTGGCACAAAACAGGAGATAGAACTAGGGGACAGGGAAGGCTGGAAGCATCTGGCAGAAAGAAAGTGGATAGTCAATAGAGCTTTAGATGCTGAACCAATGTGTCATGATATCTAAATATTGGATCAAAGGGAGAATTCTAGTAATTCTCAATTCTCCCATTGCTAGAACATGATGATGGAACAAAACAAGCTTGTTTAATTTTTATTTTCTGAATTAATTCTTGAAGTTCAAGGACACTAACTCTATTTATATTTATTTATTTCTTCGATCTCTATAGCCACCCATCTCAACAAGTGACTCTGGGTGGCTTGTAAGCTGCTTACATCTGGGGCAAAAACAGATTACTATTCCACTGCCCCATCCCAAAAATCTGTTCCTAAGTGACAGCACATTATTTCAATACATCCTATGCGGTAATGTAATTATAACTCCTTCTGCTATGCAGCAAAGGGCTCTGAATGTATGATTCATGATATACAAGGTAAGTTGTTGGTATTATCCCAGGGGAAATATTAATTCTGCTACAAAATGCAAATGTAACTAGCATACTTTCACAAGAATACAGATTTCCTCTAGAGAATTTTAAACAATATGAAATACCTTGATAAAGATATCCAAGATTCACACATGCAGCTGAATAAATTATGCCTTCTAGGCTAGGATGTGGATATCAGAAGATGTCTCAATCCTCCTCATATAAATATATCACATTTGCATTAGCATTGGAAATATCTGTAAATAATGTCTACTAGGAGGAAAAAAGGACACACTCAAGGTGAAACATAGGTTCTAAAATGTTTAAATATACTAAGTTACCCTGTTTTGACCTGCTACTTAAACGTATTCCATATTTAATTGTAATAAAATTATTTCACTGCCAGTTCTATGCACTCTAATGCAATTACTCAATGCTTTAGCCAAGTGTTTCTGTTACTCTGAATGTCAACATTTAATTTAGAATCTGCAGGATGGATGCCAAAGAAGGACAACACCAAGAGAGATGTCAGGATGGTGGTAAATATTGAAAAAGGTTTATTAAGAAATTGCCCTTTAATACTTACAGTGTCAGGAGGAGGATACAATCCCAAACAGCGGGGTGAGTCCTAATGGCAGGAAAGGTTCACATTCCAGAACTCGACTCACCGGGAAGCTGGGAAAAAGGGGTAGATCTTATAGCCCTTTCTCCCTACTCCCATGCCCTTTGGAATCCTCACCTCTGTTCTGGGATAATTAGCAAGGGGAAGTTAATGTTTGTATTTACATTCATTGAAGAGAAAGAGATTACAAGAGAGTAAGCAAGTACACAGTGGAGGAATACAGATCAAAAGGAATGCCTTGGCATATACAATGAGGGAATAAACATTGAAAGGAACACCTTGGCACCAGCTGTTTGCCTAGCTGTAAAGATTGCCTATTCTAAAACACCATCAGACTCATGAGCAGGATCACAAAAATATCTGATTTATTAAAGAATAGTATGCAGGATCACAAAAAAAGCTGAGAATGAAAAAAGCATGCCAAATGCAAACTAAACCCCTTGGTACGAATGAGATCCCTCCCCCCATAGAATCTTCCCAAGCTCACAATCCCAGGTGCTCCTAACGACTTCTGATGGTCTGCGGGAAAAGTCCTTGAGCAGAGAACATAACCCAAACACATTCCATAGAAATGAACATAGATACAGAGCTTGGCACAAGGTTTCACAGCAGCTCCCTCCCAAACAGAAATGCGCATCAGCACCATGGCATGTGAAACGTTACAATGTACAGCGCACATTGAAACAGTGAACATGACACTAGCATGCTGGAGGCTGCAAGCCCAGAGCCACTTCAAATAACACAAGAACACTTTTATTTAGGGTGAAACACTTTTATTTAGGGTCTTTGTCAAATTCAGATGGCAGAGGATGCTAATTAACCTGCGGCTAGGACCTTTTAGGGAAGCTCTGTACTGCAAAGAAAAGCAGTTCAGGAAGAGATAGCTTGTTTAGGCAATCTCTCCTCTCTGCAAAGGGGAGTGGGGATTCTTTAAAGGGGGAAAGGGGGAAGGAAAAAAAATACAAAAATACAAGTTAGGCAGTCAGGCACAGGACACCAAGAATTGCTGCTCTCTCTTACATTGTGAGTCACCATTGGCCAGGAAGCTGAGCAAGGTTGGGAATTCTTCATTCCCAGGCAGCAAATGTCTGGGATACTTTCCTAATTGTATCATGTCAGGGGACCTGTCAGAGGAAAGGTGAAAAAGAACATTTTCCATTCCAGCTTTCTGAAAACACTTCTCATTTCACACTACATATCACTAAGAGGTACATTTGCAGCAAAGTACCTCTCTCCAATATTTCAGTGTTTTTCCCTCGACATCATAAATGGTTCCTCCTGCCTAGTACTTCCAGAAATTATCCATCCATCCATCCACCCATTTATCCATCCATTCATCCATCCAGACTGATGGAAGGAAAGAGAAGAGGATGATGGACTCAGTTACAGAGACAATGGGTGTGCCATTGTAAGACCTGAAGGACTAAGTTAGAGACAGAAAATCATGGAGAAAATCTATGTGGTTGCTAAGAGTTGATACCAACTTGATGGCACATAAGCAATCAGTTGGACTTAACTTCCCATCCTGCCCTGGATCCAATAATTATCTAGTAATTGGTGAAAAAGCATGCTAATATATAATAAAGGCACCAAATATTGCATTAGCACAAGGAAGCAAGCAAGATGTTACCTAGGTTCTGTCATAAGCAGTAGTTAGAAGGGGACTCTGTCTGTATAAAGCCACTATTTTTTTTATTTACCTTTTCTTCAGAAGGATGAGATGCCAATCACGCAAACAGAAATTGCAAGCATGGTTTAGAAAAGAAAGTAGCCAGTTTGATCTAGTGGTTAAGGCAACGGGCTAGAAACCAGGAGACAGAGTTCTAGACCCACCTGAGGCATGAAAGCCGGCTGGGTGACCTTGGGCCAGTCACTGTCTCAGCCCAACTCACCTCACAAGGTTGTTGTTGTGGGGAAAATAGGAGGCGGAAGGAGTAACAGGTATGTTCCCTGCCTTGAGTTATTTATAAATAATAATAATAATAATAATAATAATAATAATAATAATAATAATAATAATAAAGGCGGGATAGAAAATAAAATTAATAATTAATTAATTAAAGTCCCATTGCTTCTATTTATTCTAGAAGAACAGTTTCCACTGACACAAATGGGAATTTGCAAATATTATCATGATGCCAAAACACCATTATTCTATTTTTTTTTTTTTAAGTCTTCATTCAATTTGAATGAAAAAGATATGCTTCTGGTTTTTGTTTGTTTTTCTATTTGTTTTGAAAGAAAATAAACTATTGTTGAAATCTTCTGGGTGGGAGCAAAGTTGCTGCACTTTTCTTAGTTATAACATGGCAAGTGGTATGTGAGTATTTTGACTTTCAATTACCATTCAACTCACCAGCCAACCATGGCATTCTTGTTCCTACATCTCAACCCCCATGAGAATCATTATTTATTTATCTATTTATTTATTAAACAAATTTATAAGGCTGCCCAACTCACACATGGTGACTCCGGGTGGCTTACAGAATTAAAAACCATAAAAACACAAAACACACCCGTCAGCGGCAGCAAATGCATTCATATCAGCCACTTGGTTGGCTCCAAATCAACCTGGGGTCTCCAGGCCTGCTGACAAAACCTCATTTTCAGGGTCTTCCCAAAAAAGAGCAAGGAGGGGGCCAATCTTATCTCTGGGGGAATGATGTTCCAAAGGGAGAGAGCTATCACGGAGAAGGCCTATCAGGAAGATTAGGATTATTACAATGAAGAAGGAAAGGTACAGAATGATGGATATATTTCATAACAAACCACTTAAAATACCATAACAAATCCAGCAAAATGGGAAAGTGTATTGAAAACAAGGCAGATAAACAGAAAACCCTTTCTGTGGGAAAGAAAAATTCAGACAACTATAAGATTTTGGAAAAGTATTAGCAAATAGCAGGCAAGTGAGGAAGAAATTTAAATGATTTCTGCAAGGAGCATGTGTATCGAAAAAAATGAAATATTTTTCTGCTGACTGCCAGAACCATGATCTGGATTGAGCCTCTTCCTTTCCTATTTTATGTTTAGTGCAATTTGCCAGATTCCCAATGGTGTGGGTGGTGTTTCAGCAGGCTTGGTCCTAAGCGTATTATGGAGACAAACATCTGAAATTCTAAGTGCATGTGGGAAATGCTATCACAGAATGACCAGGACCAGGACCAGGACCATAAGCAGAGTTCTAAAAATGGCTGCTACTGTGGGCTTGACATCAGGGAACACTTATTTCCCAGAATGCAAATTAATATCCAAGATGCTCCAAAATACCCTGTAGGACCTTTGTGTTAATAAATGGGTTCTTGCTTTGTTTTGTAGAGGGACAAGGTGCTGATTAATGTTTTTCTACAAAAATAATATTTCAAAATTGCCAGGGGGGCCAGGGAGCCTGGTTGCTACCAAGGGAGGTATAGGGAGCACACTGATTTCTACACATACCAAATGTCATATCCCTGCCTTAAAAGTTGCAATGTTTCTAAGAGTTACAACTTTTCCTGGATATTTATTTTATTTCTCAAGTGAACAAATTGATAGATATTTTACATCAAAGCAAGATGTTGTAGAGCACCTAGAATTAATGGGACATTATTGGGATTTCAAACTGGCTTTCAAAAAGTCATTTTAAAACCCACCACTTCTTAAATATATACATGGCTTGCAAGGCTTCAATAACCTGTATTTCCAACAGATCAGAAAATGCAATTCTTTCACATTAGGAAGACAGAAGAAGCAACATTTTCACTTTCAAAATACAAATGCCCGGACAATGTAAATAAACACTTTTGCTGCATTTGGTGAAAACGGAAAGAGTCTGTAGCACTCTTCTGACCAACAAATTTTATTTAAAGGCACCAACTTTCATAAGCTACACTTCACTTCATCAGATTCATACAGGGGCCAGACTGATGTAGGATTTAAATTGGGGGGAGGTGGAAGAAACAGAAGAGAATATTACTAATTGCAATTATTTATTTGCAACCTGTTGGAGGCTACAAACAGCTGTTCTGAATGGAAGATAGCATTGAGCATGCTACCTTTTTACCCCATGGAATGTTTCAGTACTTCATATAAAACTGAGGTTAATCTTATGTTGTATGTATAACTGAAATTTGTACAGTTACCTTCACTTGTACTTATTTCAAAGCATAGCCCATGCTAATTCTTACTTTTCTCAGTTTCAGTTTCTCTTGCTAAAATTATAGTAACTAGGCTATTGCAAGCAGTCTCATATAACCAGGGCCTAACATAAGAGTTTTCACATATTGTATGCTCCAAAGTTGCCATGTCCATTTTTCTCACAAGTAGTTCCAGGCAAATAGACGCTGTCTGCATATATAGAAATGCTGCAATGAAAAATGGGTGCATTATTACATAACCCTAGATGATTTGAAAAATGGAATTTAAAATATGAACCTGATTGAATGAATGTAATTCACTTGGTCATAAAGAGAAATGCCAAACAATCAATATTTGCTTCTCTTGAAGTCTGATGTTCATGTCAACGTTAATATGCATCGGGTTGCCATGAGATGAGGGGAAGAGGAGCTTTTTTTCCCCACTGCTTCTCAGATGGCTGGGATTTGATTTTTAATATAATTTTAAAAATCCACTGAATTCTAGGGCATTATGAAATAGTCAATAAAAACTGAAAAGATGATATCAAATAAGACTAACTTCTCACTTTGCTTGAAAACTAAAAACAAAACAAACAAGGTGAACCCAAATCCATTTATACATCAATCAATAGCTGTTGCATAACCCAGTGCTTCCCAACCATAGCAACTTCCAAGTGTGTGGACTTCAGCTCCCAAAATTCCACAGGCAGTATGGTCATTTATGGTCATTCTGGGAGTTGAAGTCCACACACCTGAAAGTTGCTATGGTTGGGAAGCACTGGCATAATATTTCAATGTTAAAAACCTCAGTAATAAGCATATTAGTATAGTAAGCTAGGTAGCTAAAATTACCAATTGAAGAAAGTAGATATATGTTATGGATGTATTTTGGCATATATCAGGATAAAATAGCATTCTCCAGCCTGATGCCCTCTGGGTGTTGTAATCCCAGCACATCTGGAGGACATGAAGTTTGAAAAATTGGGGAAAAGCTACTGGTTTACTGCAAGTTTAAGTGCAACTTTAAGAGCAAACATTTACAACAGATGTAAATGTGGGTATATTCCTCAAGAGTAATGATAACATTTAAAATAGTTTATCACAACAGTTTGTTTCAGATTGATTCCTGATATCTCAGGAATAATTAAATATGACCAGGTCTATTCTACACTGCTAGAGTCAAGCACACAACAAGCTTTGTATTTGGGAGAATATTTCAGGACCCTAAAATAAATAGCTATGAAATGAATTCATAGAAAGAAACCTGTTGATACAAGAATTTTCTTATGTATACAATCATAGATAGTGATTGAGAACAAAACCCTTGAGTTTTTATAGCAAAATTTCCCATTTAACAAATGAAATGCTTATTATATTACTTACTGATTAGTATATTATTTTTAGCATGAGAAACATTCATCACCTGCCAAAATGAAAACAGTTTCCTTACATGAATTCATTCATACCTATTGGCTATTAAACTGTTTACCTGGGCTAAAAGTCCTTTGGGTGAAGACAAGAAGCTCTTCCCTGACTTGAAGCTAAGGCTGAGAATAAATTTAATTGGATCTATTGTGCTTCCTTACCTTCCAAACAACCACCGATTCAAAATTGAAAATAACTTTGCTGCTCTAAAGAAAAGTTCATTGGTGTCTCTCTAAAAAAAGACCAAAGAACCTCTTCTTATTCATCTTGCATTGTGTTGCATTACATAATAGCTTTAATTGTAATTATCTATGAATCTATTCAAGTTAACCAAAAATGGAGGGTTTGATGAGCACTTTTGTAAATTTTCTCTAATAGCTAGTAACCATGCTAACAAAGGAGAGATCTGCTGAAAGATAATCTGAATGTGATGTATCAGGGTAAGTAGTTGAAACTCAGGGATAACGAAAGTGCCATAAAGAAGAAAAACCCAGCCAAAGATTAAGGTGTTTTAAGATTAATCCATGTATGTAAAGTATGATGTTGTCAGGCAAACAAAGTATGGTCATCTGGGGAGGGGGGGCAGTGATGCTGCAAATCATTATGCAATCTTACAAATTATGCAATGTATGTAATTTGTATCAGCTGCAATTGACACAAACTTCCCTGATGATGTCATGACATGTGTGATATAATCATGGCTTTGACTGGATACCTGTGACAGGAGCTTGGTAGTCTGAAAAGTATATGCTATATGTTCTAGCTTTCTCTCTTGTAAAATACACTCCATTTTATCTTCATTAAGCCAGAATTAAGGTATTTCATTAAAGGCAACTGAAGCCAACAGTTCAACTCAGACAGTAGTTTTCTTCATACACACAGTGGTCTTAAAATGTTAAGAACCACAAGTTCATTATGATGTCTCATGAAGAAAAGTTCTGAATGATCAGTGTTTGAAGGGAGTATATCTTCCAGAAGATGATAGACACAATCACTAGAACTTAACACATAGTTTGGCCATCATAAGATTGTGGAAACATTGGACACTGCCTTAACACTGAATCAGATATTTGACCCATCTATCTCAGTCCTGTAGACCCTGAATGGCAAAGAGTTTGGGACTGGAGTTTTTCCAGTCATAGTTGGAAACTAGAGGCCTTTTATATATACAAAGCATGTTCTCTATCTTGGAGCTACGAGAAAATTCTTTCAAATATTGCTGCAGCAGATTTGGTGTTTTAGATGCTGTTGAGGAACACAGAAATCTGCCAGATGCAATTATTTTCTCACTAGCAGTTAGCAGTCTACACTAACTGCCACAAGCTTTCCAAGGTCAGAGCATCACATTTTTCAGCATCACTTTCCACCTCATCTAAAGATTGAACCTTATAACTTCTGCATATTAGGTACATGCTATAGTACCAAACCGCCTATGAATTTCTGAAAGGGAAGGTCCAGAGACAAATGCTGTTCCAGTTGCATTGTCTGCAGGGTGGGGTAGGGTGTCAAAATGGACAAAATTGTGGATGCAGAATTATGCTGCCATCTTGTCTGTTTTGATCCATATTACATGTCCCCCCTCCCATGCCACGTGAATTAGAAATTTTTATTTTAGGAACTTGGAGATGTCACCAATGATATTGCTAGCAAACAGTGACAGCTTTATTTTTAAAGTTTATTTTCAAAGCAAAGGGGAATCCCAATAGTCTCCATGAATATCAGCAATTTACTTTCAAAGTAATCTTTTTTATAGTGACTATAAAAGCTTCAGGGTAAATTCAGGGCATTTTTTTCCTCCATATACTCCTGTCAGCTGAATGTGACATGAGATCATTAGGTAAGAAATGGAAGGTGGGTTGTGTGTCTGTGTGGTCCTGAATCCAAAACAAATATTGCTCTGTTTATTAGCTTTTGATCAACCTTTATTCAATATGTTACTTTATTATTTCAGAGAAAATGTAAAAGTTATAGACAGTAAGCAGGCTAAAATTAGTCTTCACTTTATTTTTCCACACATTTGTATAAACTAACACAGAGGGTGAAAGTCAAGCAGTTTGGGTACCCCACAATGCAAGCTGTCATGATAAAGTGAATTAGATCTGACACCAGGGAAGTTCATAAAAACATAACCAGAATTATTTAGTGCATTGCAAAATAAAAAGAAGTTGTATAAGTCCACCATGGCATCTACAAAAGGTGAGACTCATAGCACCCAAAGATGCATTTTTCAAAAAATCATACATGATAATGATTTATTAATAGTATTTGTCATAAAACTGCTGGATACTGCTAAGCACAACTTAATTTAGGGTTGGGTTTAGGGTTTAATATTGGGGGGAGAGGCAGGTGTGCGTGTGTGTGTCTGTGCATGCAAAGAAAAAAGAAAATAGTGCAGCTACTTTCATGTATATAAACACTATTATCTGAATAGCAGAAATGCTTTCCTACATTCTGCAATTGAGACCCCATCACATCCAACACACCCAGAAACCCCATGCCTGCTTTGTTATGAGAGTATCTTTTTACCATCCTGTTCTGTGATTTTCAACCCCATCTAGAGACAGCAAAATAGACGCTGCTCATGCAGGTCATTTTCAAGATAATAGACAAGAGCTGTTGTTAAATACATGGGGAGGAAGCAAGTTAACTTTAATTAATTTGATGTAAGTTTAATTATAATATGTAGTGAACCAATTTAGTCTAGTGGTTAAGGCAATGGGCTAGAAACCAGGAGACTGAGAGTTCTAGTCCCGCTTTAGGCATGAAAGCCCGCTGGGTGACCTTGGGTCAGTCCCTCTCTCTCAGCCCAACTCACTTCACAGGGTTGTTGTTGTGGGGAAAATAGGAGGAGGAAGGAGTATTAGGTATGTTCCCCGCCTTGAGTTATTTGTAAAAATAATAAAGGCAAGACAGCAAATTAATTAATTAATTAATTAATTGAAAAAATGAAATTTCTCCTGGTTGCAAGACAAACATGAGTGAATTTGGGAAATTTGGGGGGGAAGGGTAGTTTGTGGTGTCTGAATCTTTATTTCAGAAAATAGAACTCCATCTCTCTGCTAAGACAGATAAAAATAAGTATTTCAGAGAGACTCCATCTTCTTGAACTCACTATAACCGAGGCTGGGAAATTCCTTTTAACAGTTTTCAAGATTCTATATTTACCCCAGACTAATATTAAATATAACATTCTGAGTTCTGTGACATTCCTGCTTCTTTGGTCTTTATTATTTGTATGCATAACTCAAGGCGGGGTACATACCTAATACCCCTTCCTCCTCCTATTTTCCCCACAACAACAACTGTGTGAGGTGAGTTGGGCTGAGAAAGAGTAACTGGCCCAAAATTAACCCAGCCGGCTTTCATGCCTAAGGTGGAACTTGAACTCACAGTCTCCTGGTTTCTAGCCTGGTACCTTAACCACTAGACCAAACCGGCTCTATTCATTTACATGCAAGATGCCTTGAATGTAAAGAAATTCCTTTAAATCCAAACCCATCAACCTAGTTTATATACAAGCCTAGCTCGTCCAGCAAGAAGGTCAGCAGGACAGCAATAGCAGAAGCAATAAAAGCCAACTTCTTGGCTCATGACCCTGATCTAATACTAACAGTCACTGTCACTGAAAAGTTCACCATTGTCTCCTCTCTCTTTCTCATAATAACAATAGTTATTAAGCCTCCATTAGAAAAAAAAAGTAGACAAGGCCCCAAATATAGTATTGCTGCAGTGGCATCAGCCTATCCAACAAGCAAAATGTCCCTTACATGCAATAGAAAGCATAAACACATTTTGAGAAATAAACCAGATTTTTCAGTATAAGAATATTTATTTGACCTAAAGATATGCATGCAGAATGAACTACAGACCCACTGAAGTGTCAAGTAATTCTACACAGACAGTGCTTAAAACATTACATACAGAATAATTCCATTGTAGCCTCCTTATGGAATTTGCTTATTAAGACAGAAGAGACACTAGTAATGAAGGCTAGCTGTTGGCCATAAACTCTTACATCCTGGGCCTGAATATGGACAAGATACAACCCAGATCATAACAGAATGCAGATTTTAAAGGCAGGTCACTTGGTACTATAATTTTCCACCCCATTTCAGACATTGAGTTCCTCACAGGGACATGGGACTGGATCCCTGAAATTGCCCAATTTCCTTGACTAGAAAGCAGCAGTGACTGGATCACTTACCACACCAAGCTGAAACATGATTTGTTTGACTTTGGTTTAAGCGTTATGCAAACCCAGCTGTTGTGATTTGTAATCCATGGTTTATGGCTTGACATGTTGCGTAGTCAAGTTAATTGTGGTTCAAAAAAACATGGTTAAACAAACTGTGGCTTTGTGTGGTGCATGATCCAAAGTAGGATCTGTCTCAGTTCCATCTTCATGGGACAAGATTGGGGAATCAGTACATCTCATAAAGCCTATCCTAACAATGGATGTGAGAAACAACTCAGTGGAAAGGATGTTGCAGTAATACATCCATTGCTTGTTCCTGTGTGTGTGTGTTTAATGTCATATTGTTTTTTTAAAATTATTTCTCAGTATTCAGCATTTGCATTCAGAATCAAAACAAAATAGTAACTAGAAAAGAAATATAGACAGCAGTTTGTTTGCTTTACTATTTCTATTCATATAATTTGTTCTGAAAGCACACTAATAATTAGTTGATTGGACTGATGATCAAGAACTGTCACTGAGGTAAATGGACTGGAGAGAAAATACAGTACAGATGAGTGCAATCCCATTGATCAGAATAAAGGAATATAGTGTAAGTGTAAAAGTTAACAGAATGCTTACTACAGCAGAGAGAAACCATTAACAGCAATGTAGTAGCTTCATAAGAGGGCTTAAAAGAAATAACAGCCATAAACCGTGATGAGAACCTGTAATTAGGTTGTAGCTTAGACAAACTACAAAGAGGTGATAAATTTTAGTACTGATCAAGCTATTATTCAAAACAAGAGCATCAGAGCATCTCAACAGTTGTTCTATCTCAGACATAATTATATTCATTACTAACTCCACTGATTCAAAAGCAAATAACAATAAAGATCATTATTATTTCAGTGGTATTGTACTATGGATTAGCTATGACCACTGAGACTTTACAAATGTCACTTTATAGAGTTTATTTTTTTTTCTATCAGAAACTTAAATTCTATCCTGTTCTTCATCAATCTGCAAAGGTTTTTAAAGTGTGCATGAACATTTGTACATGTCTGTGTATGCATTTTCCCTAATACATTATTTTTGGAAGTATGCTACTTTCTCTAGTGTAAATATTTCCTATATCCAATATACACATGTATATGCAATTCAAATATAATTTGATATCTGAAAATTGATCCCAAGATTTGATGTGTAATCTGAATGGCAACTGCATTCCAGTCCATGCATTATTTTGTGTAGTGAAAAAAGAAAAGGAAAGTAATTCATCTTAAAATGTGAATCAAGCCAATTTCTCAAATTATCAGTAATAGGGGTCATTGCATATATGTTACCTGTCAGGCAGCCTGCATTCTAAGCAGCAGCAGCAGCACCTGCTACCCAACAGATCCAAGATCTTGCCATGTTGATTGTTTAATGAGCAGGTGTGGGTTTCAGAGGTGATGTACTGAAAATGATCCTACTGACAATTTTTGAGCTACCAGTGCCTGCTCTTAAGAAAAAGTTCCAAGAAAAGAAATAAAAGGCATTTTGTAATTTTCGTGAACTGAAAGTAGGATAGGGTTTTTGAGTGTTTCTTATAGAAGCATATTTACATACCTGAGCCATAAGCTCAGGATGATGGAATTTGTATCACATTGTTTATAAACATTTCCCAATATTTACAAACAGTTCCTTAATGTTTACAAACTAATTATCTTAAACAAGAATCAAACATGAGAGATATTAGAAAAATATCTAATATTTTAATATTTACTGTATATATTAAATATTTTTTTAAAATATGTATATGTATATAATATTAAAATATTAAAAAGGGAGATATAATATACTCTTCAGGGCAGGGCAGGGCAGGGCAGGGTGCTAAAAAATAAAGAGCCTAAACTGGTTTCACTATATGCTTTGATAGAGAAAGAAACATTAATAATAAACCAAACTTTATTGATGGGTTTGTTTGTTTAAAATCAACCATACTTTAACCATTTTAAAGGGGATGGGGAATCAAAGCAGCTCTTACAACTTCATTTAAAACAGCCCAAGCAACAAAAAAACCATAAAATATATGGAAACTGAAGACTATAAAACATAGCAAAATTAATATATAAAGATTAAACCTGAAAGAGCAGTATAAAATGTATTGAATGACTAAGTGTGGCTGAGCAAACTTTTTGTCTGGCATCTTTAAACCATCACAGATGAGGCTGTTTATGCCCTATTTGAATGGTGCCTGGAAGCAGATGGGGTGAAACAGCAGCCCAGGCAATTGTCGTCTACAATCTGCCATGTATAAACCAACTATAGTATCTTCACTGTTTTTAAAGGCAAGTCCACATACAGTATAATGAATTATACAAAACTATAATCTCTGTCTTGGCTTGCTTTCTTGATGTGTTCAGTATGCTTATAGACCATTTTCTAGTGTATAGTTGTATGGTTGAGATTATCCTCTTCAGTGTAACATCATGCATGGTTGGTACAGCTTAGCAACAGAGGATGTGTGAATCATCCAATAGTAGGTAAAGGTAAAGGTTTCCCTTGACCTAAAGTCCAGTCGTGTCCGACTCTAGGGGGCGGTGCTCATCTCCGTTTCTAAGCCTTAGAGCCGGCGTTGTCATAGACACTTCCGGGTCGTGTGGCCAGCATGACATCCAATAGTGGAACACCTTAAATAATTTCACTTCCTAGTCCAGAATGTTCCAATTCTGAAAGTAAGTTGGCACCTAAATTAGGTTTTGCATCTTTAGTAACTTAGCTACACCTATATGGAGACACTTTCCTATAACAAAGAACACACAATATATGAAATAAAAAAGGTGTATGCTTACAAATCAGTTTCCAATATATGGCTAAGCTCATGAGTAGCCACATCTGTTCCCATATTCCATTCTGGAAACCAAATCCTGAAAGTGGGTGTAGCTGTTTTAATGAGCTGCTGACAAGTGCTTGTGCTCTGTGCAAACCCTGAAACAACTTTTCAGAACTGTACACAAAACATTGCAAGCTATAAATCAAAGTTATGCTGTAATAGACCAAGGACTTTATCTTTCAAAGCATTTAGTTCCTACAATAGTCAACTAGTTGCCTATGAGTATTTCTCAAGTCGGATGTGATAACTCCAGAAGCATTTAATAGATAAGCAATTTCCAGCTCCATGACTCACATGAAATTGATCACTGGGTTCTTGTTTCTTGTCTGCCTGTCAAAAATTTTTTGCTCAGCTGTGAGTTTCACCCACCAATCGATTACATCCACTTGTTGTTGTCTCATGCTTTTTTCACCACAAATTGGTTAGCATTAGCATTAGGATTATGGATTAATAGTTGACAGTTACTTCTGCAAATTTAGGTACCAATGGCATAATCACAATAAGGATATCACAGATTGATGTCCATGCTGGGCAAAACTTTTAACAGTAGTGGCAGGTGAAAAACGAATAAGAGCTGACCACTATTTAATGTGGTAGGAAAATCTGTGCTGAGAATGACAACTAATAGACATCCACATGCCCAACTCAATTTACTAGCTTAGGAAATGGGCCTTATAGAAAGCATTCTGTTCTTGTAACAGGATGGTTTACAAATTCTCCACAATTAAAGTCATTATCTAAATATACACTTTCAGCTCAATATATTCAGCTATTCAGGACCATGAAAACAGATATGCAAGCTAATACATTACTTGATGGTAATTACCTTACTTTTTAAAAAGCATTGCTTTTTTTAAAAGTGCAACATATGGCCTGATCTGAAGACACATTCCCCAAATGGGTTGGAAATCCATGTCATTTCATTCAGAATATTAACCCCCTCTGGCTATATACTACCCAATATTTTTACCAGAAGCCACACCTTCAGAGGCAAATAGCATGCAGAGGTGATTTCCAGGAGAACTCTGTTGTCTTGCAGAAGATTGACTAGGACCAACAGCCTCAGGCAGCATTCCCTTTAAAAATAAAGCTAACGTTATGCATGTGATTTAAAAAGTGTGATTAACACAATGTTTGCATGGCCACATAGATTTAAAGAAATTTATAAATAACACATTTGCAGATGTGCTTGCTACAGGTCTCCCAGCATTCTCTATATGTGGGATATGCAAGTCTGAGAAATGCTTTGTTGTGGCTGTGAGGCTACACAAGTTTGGATCTTTATTTTATTTTATTTATCGTATTGTTATCACTGCCGATCATAGCTAAATGCAAAAAATCCAGTTATTCAATACTTTTATAGTAATTAGAGCAAGGGGGTGGGGGGATTAAGCCACCAATGCGTAGTCTTGCTGCTGTTTAGTCATTCATTTGTTTCTGACTTTTCATGATCTGATAGATATAATTTTCCCAGGATGGATAAGGTTGTAGAAGCTCAAATGCATACCCATCCAAATTGCATTGCTTAGGCCCAAGACATTTGCACAACCACTTCCTCATGTTTACTCTGCCTCATGTTCCCAGGTCTTCAGTGGAATGCCTTCTCCAGGTCCTTCCATGGATATCTCTGCCCTCATCAGTTAGATTCTATTAACCTACCCTACAACATTAGGGTATGGGAATCCTTACTGCTTTTGTTTCTTGACCTTGTCCACCTCAGGGGGCTGACAGTTATGGAACAAGCTGCCACTGGAACTGAAGCTGGTTCTCTATTTGCTGATTTATAACAAAATTCAAAATATACTGTCTTATGCTTCTGCTGCTGTCTGTGTGGTTTTGGGTTTTGCTGGGGAATGACGATTGTAAGCTTTCCAGAGGTACTTGGGATTGGGCAATATAATAATTTTTAAAATCATCATCAACATACCCCTGTTGGGGTATGAACTCATGTGTGAAACAACATCCATATAATCAATCCTATACTTCCAACCCACTAACCTATTAAACCACTTGCATACCTTTCATAAAATTTAAATCAAAACAGCAGCTTTATCACTTGCATTAATTATGTATTTATTTATTTGCCATATTTATATGATAAATAATATGATTAAAATAAATCATAATATAATGGAAGTTTCCAGGAGTCCATCTTTATATATGGCAGCACCTAGCCAATGTTGGTTGATTCCAAAAGCTAAGCAGGGTCAGACCTGGTTAGCACTTGGACAGCTGATCACCAGGAAATCCAAGGGTTATTGGCCGGACTAGTCAAAAATATCCAAGAAGAGAATGGGCAATCCACATCAATACTGCTGCTAAGAAAATAATATGGAAGAGTCGATATAGTCACCAGGAGTCAAACTCAAATCAGGATTCTTAACAAATAACGACAACAACAATAGCATTAATAATAACCCAAACTGCAGATCTTTTAACAAATAGCTTCTTCCCATGCAATTACAGGTGTAGAACTGGAAGAAACTGCATATAAAACACTTTATTTCATACTTTCCATTCATTTCTCACCAAACACTGTTAAAAGCATTAGGGCAGCTCAAGTAAAAATGCCTTGCAATATCTAGAAAGGTGTCAAAAGGACATGATTTTGGAGAATGTCTCACTTATGGTCACAGTACTGTCACATTCTTAAACTAATAAAAAGCACCCACCCCCTTGTATCCTGGAGTGTGTTCTGGATTTATTGATGTGACAGTAAATTTGCCATTACAAGTTTGTTTCTAATTCACAATTCATTTTAATAAGTTCCTGGAGGAAAAAACAGACTGAGAACAATGCAAAACCAGAAAGAATATGGAGAGAAAGTAGAGGGAGTCAATGGGGAATGAACCCATTATTTGTCCAGTGTTAATGGGAAAAGATAAAGAAGTAATTATACTTAGGATTCAGCACATTTTAATTAAAGAGAAAGCTCAGCCCTTGGCATACTGATATCTGAACCAGATTTAAGTTGATTTATCCCAAGAATGGGATAACTGTCAGCTTTTAGAACTGTCAGCTTTTCTGGTATAATTGATGTATGGATCATGTTATTAAAATGCTAACTGAAAATCTGCCTCTCAGATTATAAAGTGTAAGAATAATGGAAAGAATACAGAGAAAAGTCTGACCAAAAAAGACAGAAACTGGGAGGAGAGGAAAAATGAAAACCAAGCAGTATAATGACTCTGGAATGAAACACCTGCCCATTACACTTCTATTTTATTTTCTGGCAGTACCCAACTCTGTCAGTTATAAAATAGCTTACTGTTCTCTTTTTTTCCCCTAGAAATCAGTTTTAGTCAGAAAAGAATGCCATGGCATCATTTCTACTTAATGGGCAATAATTACCTATCACTTGATACCGACACCAAGCTGAATGTTGGAAATCCTCATATCTTAGAGCCTCTGGCTACTATAGTCAATAGAAAGGACATCTGTCATTCTCATCAATGGTCAGTTAGAATGCCCTGGAGATAGATTCAGTTCTTAGTGCAGCAATTCTCTCTATACCCCAGGTTTCTTCTTTGTAGCAACCTGAGATTGGAATGCCATGCTGGTGAGTTAGGTAGCTTGCTGTGTAGGATTTACTTGGCATCAATTTATGGCCCAAGAATAGGTCATTTGTGAAGTGAATATATGATGAACACCAAAAATCTATAATACATAAGGTGGGAATTGTTCAGTTTGACTTGAACCAAGTTTACTCAAATATAAACATGTGTCTTCACTGGGATTTAATTCCAGTCAAATCTAGAATAAAAACTAGATTAAGTAAATTCAAGATCTGGACAGGATTCACTTTTGGGGCATACATTGATCTGAACATGACTGTAGATATTTATTCTTTCCAACATACAAGAATCTTCCATACAAACAGCCATTTCATTTGGAAGATTCACCTTCCATACACTTTCTGATCAAAATGCTTCATTTTCGTTTATCCAGCCTGGCAAATTAAATTGTGCTAACAAACTCCACTTGCCAGCTCCAAGTGATACCAAGTCAAGTCTACATACTGTAAGTTTGTAAAATCTATTCAGGAACAAAATATAGTGAATCCATTAATTCTTCCCACAGTTGCTGGAAAGAATACAAGGATGGGCTGCTCAAGATCTGGTTGTTCAAAGAGCTTTTGCCTGTCCATTGAGGCTGGGACTAGGAGCACTGACCACAGAAGCTTCCCAATACCTCAGAAGCTACACCTGCATATGGTCCCTTTTTGTTCATTCATCTGCTTGCTTGTGGATCTGAAGTATGGCCTTGATCATGTTGTCCCTTCACCACCATATACTTACATTTGTGAATTGACCTAATTTGGGGATGAAAGATTCTAGACTAGATGGGCTGGGTTCCTGAGTCCCATTGACTATAAACTGTATTATGTGTGGCCTAGGCAGTTGGAAACCATGGGTGTAGATAGGACGTTTTGAGAATGTTAGTTCAAGGGAGACTTCATAAAGCATACATGAGACCCAGATCAATGCAGAGCTGTCTACTATCATTATGTGTTTATTCAGTATTGGGTGTTTCCTGGAAGTTGAAAGAAAGCAGGTATTGGTACAAGGACAGGTACACAAGGGCTGGTAGTATGCAAACCACATCTCTGGAGATATTAACATGAAGGGGAAACAGGTGGGGATAGGGTGGAGACAAGGAAATAAAGCAGAGGTCATATGGTTCTTTCAACATCCATCACTCTTCATTGTTGAAAAAAGCCATACAGTTTCACTTCCCAGGATGAACAACCTGTATGGTGATTTGCAGCCTACCTGTTCAACCTGACTTTTTAACATTTGTTCAAATAATTAAATGAGAAAGTTATCTTTCGGTAAAGCAAAAGTCTCTAATTTCATCATAAGTTACTAGAATGCCTCTGGACCCTAAGTGTACCCCATAGGCATTATAGAAAATAAAAGTGGTGATGGTTATAACACAGTGATTTATCTGAAAGTACAGTCAGGTGCTCAAAAAACGACATAAAAAATTGGAATGGGAGAGAGCATTCTGCTGAACTTACCAGTTTGCATTTTGATAAAGCCATGTCTAGCTAGCTAGAACTATCACAGCTGCCATTATGTGCATATGGCAGCCTCTCCCCATGGCAGAAATTTTGTGAGAATTCCCATGTCATGTCAAAGACCATATCTAGTTTGGGGCATAGACTTTCTTATCTCACTTGCCTTCAGGTTAAAAAAAAAGTAATTGGAAGAAACTAGTTCAAAATTATGATCCCCAGGCTTGTTTCAAACCTAAAAATAATGTTAAGTTCCAGTGCCTCCAGCCATGGTTAACCAGGAATCCCAGAGCCAACTTTCATCCCCAAAATCAATTCCTTCAAAGTTCCTGTGAAGCTTGTATTTTTGATGCTGGCCGTAGTTGTTTTCTTGGGCTGGTTCTTTGATGTGAGTTTAGCGTTTAAATTAGCTCAACAAAATTGAAGCCAGGTACAACTGGTAGAAATACAGTTATTTTTTAACTTGCCAACTTTCTGCTCTAAATTGATTATGTAGTTGCTTATGTCAGCCTGTGTTTAAGTTTACCATTACAGTCACTTTTTCTGCATTTTTATATGCATTAAATTAAAATAATTCTGTTAGGAGAGCATAAACAAAAGAGTAATAAAGAAGTTTCAGGGTAGGGGAAAAAAGTGAAATGTCTGAAGCTGATTTGTTTGTTAGCAGAATGAGATGAAAATAGCAGGAATAGTAGAGTTTTAGAGGCATGGATGTCCATAACAAAGTAAAAAAGGAGTGGGACTTTGAGCACATCTTGGCAGGACCAGCACAGAAGTTCTATTCTATTAGTACAAGAGAACGAAAAGTGAGAGTTTCTGGCTCACCACTTTAAGGAAGGTGAAAAAGTGAATGAAACTCAAAGCAACATTAGCCTTGCTGCAGCTTTGCTTAGCAATACACATTTGGAGAGACAAAAATTAATCCTGGGTACTAATTAATGAAACTATAGCAAATGGCATTAGCAAATATTCAGAACTGCCCTTATTTGGAGATAATAGTCCTAATCATATATACATTTGGGGATAAACTCTGTTGTTAAACTTATGTCCCTAATAAATTGTGTTAAGGTTGTTTGAGTTCACACTGAGTTGTCTTCAGAATTAAATATGTCCCAGGCCAATGACAAATTTGCTTTACTCCCACTGGGAATATAGGTCACGGCTATCGTTAGGACAGGCCGCCAAATCTAGTTTTACTCTTCCTGAGAATAATGGGCCAGGACCCACAAGTCTGCTTTACTCCTAAAAATAGATCATCAGCTTGTAAGTGGTTTGGGATCTATACATCAGTTATATATCAAGGTGCCCACCAATTGTCTACCTGCTGTGCTCTAACATTTCCCCACAAATACCTTGGGAGAGAAAGAGATGCATGGCCTCCACTTCTGCTGGTCCAAAAGTCAGAGATAAAGTGCAAGGTTGAATGTTGCCCTGCTACTGCAGTAACTTCTTTAAGTGGTCTCTGCATGCAGTGCCACCATTTGACTGCAGGTAGAGCATGAAAGCATTCAGAAACCATCAGTTCCACCAGACAAGAAAACCCTTTATGTTCCATCAGACTGAAGGATTCGTCATGTAATGCCAGCATCTCTCTATTCTTTTAGTAATCACTTCCCTTGGAATTTTTTGTCCTCTGCCCATCATAGATCCCCAATACTGAAAGGTGGCCTGTTCCACATACCTAGGAAAGGAAGAGTGGGAATTAGAGTGGAAGGATTTCTTAGCTTGCCTGTTCTGCTGTCTGTGTATAGAGACTCCAGGGCAAGAGAATGCTATCTCCTCACAGGTAGCATCATGGATGTTGTCATCAAATTCATTACATTCTTGCACCAACTAATCCTACTCTTGCAATTACAAGTAACAACACAGGAATCATCTTCTGTCTGCTGGAAGTGATCCCATGCAGTATTTCTTGCAAATTTCTTAGTTGAGGGTATGAGTTGACCCTGCCTCCTTTGCCACCCTCTTGGTACCACTGTAAGGCTGAATCATCGCTGTGTGTTGATGGAGATGGTTTGGCCAAAGGGAAATAGATGATGACAACCCCTTATTGACAATCACTCTGTGTCCAGCTCTGCAATGCCCTATTATCTAATATATTGATTAGTGGTATTATTTATGATTTTATTGAATTTTAAATTGTTTTTATTGTGAACCGCCCAGGGTCCCCCATGTGTGGGAGATGGGCAGTGATAAAAATATGATTTTGTTGTTTATTCGTTTAGTCGCTTCTGACTCTTCGTGACTTTATGGACCAGCCCACACCAGAGCTTCCTGTCAGTTGTCAACACCCCCAGCTCCCCCAGGGATGAATCTGTCACCTCTAGAATATCATCCATCCACCTTGCCCTTGGTCGGCCCCTCTTCCTTTTGCCCTCCACTCTCCCTAGCATCAGCATCTTCTCCAGGGTGTCCTGTCTTCTCATTATGTGGCCAAAGTATTTCAGTTTTGCCTTTAATATCATTCCCTCAAGTGAGCAGTCTGGCTTTATTTCCTGGAGGATGGACTGGTTTGAGCTTCTTGCAGTCCAAGGCACTCTCAGAATTTTCCTCCAACACCACAGTTCAAAAGCATCAATCTTCCTTCTCTCAGCCTTCCTTATGGTCCAGCTCTCACAGCCATATGTTACTACGGGGAACACCATTGCTTTAACTGTGCGGGCCTTTGTTGTCAGTGTGATGTCTCTGCTCTTAACTATTTTATCGAGATTGGTCATTGCTCTTCTTCCAAGGATTAAGCGTCTTCTGATTTCCTGACTGCAGTCAGCATCTGCAGTAATCTTTGCACCTAGAAATACAAAGTCTTTCACTGCTTCTACATTTTCTCCCTCTATTTGCCAGTTATCAATCAAGCTGGTTGCCATAATCTTGGTTTTTTCCAGGTTTAGCTGAAAGCCAGCTTTTGCACTTTCTTCTTTCACCTTCATCATAAGGCTCCTCAGTTCCTCTTCGCTTTCAGCCATCAAAGTGGTATCATCTGCATATCTGAGATTGTTAATGTTTTTTCCAGCAATTTTTAACTCCAGCCTTGGATTCCTCAAGCCCAGCATGTCGCATGATGTGTTCTGCGTACAAGTTGAATAGGTAGGGTGAGAGTATACAGCCCTGCCATACTCCTTTCCCAATCTTAAACCAGTCTGTTGTTCCGTGGTCTGTTCTTACTGTTGCTACTTGGTCGTTATACAGATTCTTCAGGAGGCATACAAGATGACTTGGTATCCCCATACCACTAAGAACTTGCCACAATTTGTTATGGTCCACACAGTCAAAGGCTTTAGAAGAGTCAATAAAACAGAAATAGATGCTTTTCTGAAACTCCCTGGCTTTTTCCATTATCCAGCGTATATTGGCAATTTGGTCCCTAGTTCCTCTGCCTTTTCTAAACCCAGCTTGTACATCTGGCAATTCTCGCTCCATGAGTTGCTGAAGTCTACCTTGCAGGATCTTGAGCATTACCTTACTGGCATGTGAAATGAGTGCCACTGTTCGATAGTTTGAACATTCTTTAGTGGTTCCCTTTTTTGGTATGGGGATATACGTTGATTTTTTGCAATCTGATGGCCATTCTTGTGTTTTCCAAATTTGCTGGCATATAGCATGCATTACCTTTACCGCATCATCTCACAAGATTTTGAACAGTTCAGCTGGGATGCCATCGTCCCCTGCTGCCTTGTTATTAGCAATGCTTCTTAAGGCCCATTCAGCCTCACTCTTCAGGATGTCTGGCTCTAGCTCACTGACCACACTGTCAAAGCTATCCCTGATATTGTTATCCTTCCTATACAGGTCTTCCATATATTCTTGCCACCTTTTCTTGATCTCTTCTTCTTCTGTTAGGTCCTTGCCATCTTTGTTTTTGATCATACCCATTTTTTCCTGGAATTTACCTCCGATGTTTCTAATTTTCTGGAAGAGGTCTCTTGTCCTTCCTATTCTGTTGTCTTGTTCCACTTCCACGCATTGCTTGTTTAAAAATAATTCCTTATCTCTTCTGGCTAACCTCTGGAATTTTGCATTTAATTGGGCATATCTCCCCCTATCACTGTTGCCTTTTGCTTTCCTTCTTTCTACTTCTAGTGTCTCAGCAGACAGCCACTTTGCCTTCTTGGTTTTCTCTTTCTTTGGGATGTATTTTGTTGCCACCTCCTGAACAATGTTGCGGACTTCTGTCCATAGTTCTTCTGGGACCCTATCTACTAAGTCCAGTCCCTTAAATCTGTTCTTCACCTCCACTGCATATTCCTTAGGAATATTAGTGAGCTCATATCTAGCTGATCTGTGGGTCTTCCCTAATCTCTTTAGTCTGATCCTAAATTGTTCAAGAAGAAGTTTGTGATCTGAACTACAGTCAGCTCCAGGTCTTGTTTTTACTGAGTGTATAGATGTCTGCCACCTTTGGCTGCAAAGGATGTAGTCAATCTGGTTTTGGTGTTGTCTATCTGGGGAAGTCCATGTATAAAGCCGTCTCTTAGGTTGCTGGAAGAGAGTGTTTGTTATGCACATTGAGTTGTCTTGGCAAAATTCTATCAGCCTATGTCCTGCTTCGTTTTGTTCACCCAGGCCATGCTTACCTGTAATTCCAGGTGTCATTTGACTGCCCACCTTAGCATTCCAGTCTCCCATGATGAAAGTAACATCTCTTTTAGGCGTGTTGTCCAGTAGGTGCTGCAGATCCTCATAGAACTGCTCTACTTCAGCTTCTTCAGCATCTGTGATTGGGGCGTATATTTGGATCACTGTGATGTTAGATGGCTTGCCCTGAATTCGAATTGAGATCATTCTATCATTGTTTGGATTGTATCCAAGCACTGCTTTAGCCACTTTACTATTAATTATGAAGGCTACTCCATTTCTTCTGTGGTCCTCTTGTCCACAGTAGTAGATCTTGTGGTCATTTGATGTGAAGTGGCCCATTCCAGTCCATTTCAGTTCACTGACGCCCAGAATGTCTATCTTTAATCTTGACATCTCACCAATAACCACATCCAATTTGCCCTGGCTCATAGATCTTACATTCCAGGTTCCAATGGTGTGTTAATCCTTAGAACATCGGATTCGCCGTTCACCACCAGCACCGTCGGCCGCTAGCCGTCCTTTCGGCTTTGAGCTAGCTGCGTCATCACGTCTGGGGCTAGTCGAACTCATCCTCTGTTCCTCCCCAGTAGCATTTTGACCATCTTCTGACCTGGGGGTCTCATCTTCCAATGGTATACTGACATATCTCTGGTTGTACTGTTCCATTTAGTTTTCATGGCAAGAATACTGGGGTGGGTTGCCATTACCTTCCCCAAGGATTGCATTTAGTCTGACCTCTCTGTCATGACCTTCCCATCTTGGGTGGCCCTTCACGGTTTAGCTCATGGCATCATTGAGGTGCTCAAGCTCCAGCACCAAGGTAACAATCCTTTGCTGAAGAAAAGTATGATAAATAAAATAAAATAAAGCTCCTCTGCCATTCTTGGTGCCACAAGACTAGGAGTACTTGCTGACCTGGGACAGGGGGAGCAGCCATGTTACTTCCTTGGCCTTCCCTTTGATGCAGGTTGCATAAGAGCTGCTTTGACCTGAACCACTTGCCATAAGGAGAGAAGAGTTGGATGAACTGGGAGATATGCAAAGTCCACAACTATTTTTCTCCCCCTTGCTCAAACCCACGTTACCACCACTGCCATAGTTCAATTTAATTTAATTTCATTAATCTATTAAATGTGCTTATTAACCTAATCAATTAAACATTCAGAGATGTAGGCATGTTGTCATCTTTGAGTATGGAGCACTGCGATATGAAAATAGGATGTATTATTCCCATCTAATCTATCCCAAACACATTCTCAGACTCACTCACCAAGACAAAGCCAAGCAAGACTGAACAACAGAGGAATATAAGTTTTCTTTTTTAAAAAAAATGGTGCGTCGGGGGGAGACAGGAGTGAGTGAAGCTAAAGAGGAAAGGAATGAAAGTGAAATGAACAAGGAACTGAGACTAGAGAGACCCACAGAGACAAGCAGAGGATTAAGTCAGAGAAAAATTGGATTCTGGTTACTTATGGATTTGGGGAATCGTGGGATCCTAACAAAAAAGCAAGGGCAAAAACCATAAAATAGAAACATCTCTCTCTCAAGCCCCCAAACAGAATAAGCTGTATGCAAGCAAATCCTTGTAGGTGGAGTGAAAAGAATGCAACAACAACAGAAAAACAGCAAGAGCAGAAAAGGGTAGAAAAAAGAGCTCTTAGGGAGTGACCGACTGCTCTTAGGGAGTCTGTCTCTTTCTACTGAATGGATCTTCAACCCATTGTCACAAACTTTAATTAAACAATGTCCTAGTGTGTAAAATATTTGCAGCTCAGCCCTAGCCACAGTGGTTGGCATGGATTTATCCACACCCAGGATATGTTTTAGAAATGAAGATTGAATTTGTTCCACTATGGGAACATTCATAAAACCACATAAGTCTGCACCATATGTTGAAATCAGAACTATTTTTGCACCATAGACTTTAACAATGAAGGTTAAGTTCCAGGATGGCTATGACTGATAAGGCATATTAGAGAACTAGCTATGGTCTTATGAGCTCTGCTTAAAATGTGGAATCCAAAAACCTGATTCTGAAAAGGAATGATTTAAGCTAGCTATAGGAATGATTTAACTTGATCAATTAGTTCTCCATTCAATCTCCATTTATGTCTAGCTCATCTCTTTCCTCCAACAGAAGAGAATATCATTTCTTCCTAAAGACAATCTCCTTAAATTTGGGCTTATTAATATTCATAGACTTAAGTTTGCAACAAGAACTAAATTGGCACAGCAATCTTTTCATCCCATGTAAGATAAAATGGCATCAGTATAAAGTAAGATGTTTACACATTTATGTCTGACTGTGGGCATACATAAATTGGTTTACTGGAGAAATCTTGAGATACACCTAGTACAAATGAAGTAAGTACAAATGAGTGTTTGTATATAAAGCCTTGGTTAAGTAGAGAAGTCTGGGCTCCATATCCAAGGTCACAAGTTTCCTCCACTCTGTATCTTTATTAATTGACTTAAAAGCTGTGCTAAGGTCCAGAAAAATAGTAAACAATTGGCTCCCTTTTACTGAATATTTTCCAATAAGATGACATAAAGTAAAACAATTATCAATGGTAGGATGACCAGTCCTAAAACCAAATTGCTTTTCAGGAAGTAAAGCCTTGTCTGCTATCCAAAACTCAATCTTAAGCAAAAGATATCATTCATTCATTCATTCAATTTATAGTCATAGACCAAAATACAAAAGGAAAAGGAAAAGGAAAAAGGATGGTTTTCTGTTGTTGTTCAAAAGCTGACAAAACGCAAAGGAAAAGACAGAAAGGGATTCTTTTTTCTTTTTTTATCCAAAGTATTTAGCATGCATTTTTGCCACAGTCTATCATTTGAAGAATGGTCGCTAAACAAGGCAGTCACTAAATGAGGACTACCTGTAGTTAGAGTTCACTAGAGGGGAAATGCAATGATTTGATCTACAGTGTATCAGTATTCATTACAGTTTTAATTGTGTTTCCTTTCTTTGGTGGTATTTTATTGTTTGATGATTTGATCGAAAGACTAATCAAACAAGTATTTATGCATGAATCCTCTTATTTCAAAGGTTGTGATATGTGGAAATTGAATGGAATGGAATTATGAGGAACAATAATTGGATAGAAATAGGCCCATATTGAAAGGAATGTTTTGGGCAGAGGCAGATCCTCTTTCTTCTGTCAAAAGCCTTATTTTGTTCTGATTCGAATATTGGGATCATATATCAAAGGAGAATGGGCTAGGAGCAAAGTGATAAAGATCTCTCTCTCTTCTGAACTTGCAGATTCCTACCCCTGCCTAGAGAAAGAATACTCATGAATATAGTAATGGTAAAAGATTAGAGCAATCTCAGAAGCTCATGGATCTGCTGTGATAACATAAGCAGAGTAAGTATCTAGTTGGATTGTTACTGAAATAGTGCAGAAGGTCACAAACCTGAGGCAGATATGAAGCAGTTATTTCAGAAGCATAATCAAGTATTAGGTCCTAAGAAGAACATTGTCTTGCCTAAACAACATAACCACTTACCCACTAAAGCCAGCCGCATGATGAAACAGTCATCAATTTATTCTGATGCACAAGACTACACGTGTTATACAAATGAAGAAACATCATATTTTATACCAGGGAGGAGTCATATTAGGAGTGGACATTGGCTAAAAAAAACACGTATGCATTCCAGCTCTTGAGGAAGCTTTCAAACATAGAAGCTTATGTGTAGATGGCTTCTTCATGCAAATATCCATAAATAACATATGGATATAAGCAGGCAAGAGAAACTGCAGGATGAACATGAAGGGGGTTATGATCACAATATAAATGGAGTAAACATTTTGGGGATGCCATCATTTACTCTATTGAATTCCTTTTAAAAAGGTAACATTTCCTGCAAGTTTGGCCCAGCTCCTTCTGACTTTATGGATACATCCTTTCAGTATTTTGTTTTGGGGAAAAGTATAGGAGTGCACACCCATTGTTTCCCTAAGTCAGCATTTCTCAGCCTTGGCAACTTTAAGATGCTGGCTGGGGAATTCTGAGAGTTGACATCCACACATCTTACAGTTGCCAAGGGAGACATGCTGACCTAGGTTGTTTTTCTGACATCCCAGTCTAGCCTACAACTGTGGAATTCCCTCATGGTCTCCTGAGCAAGTATTAACCAGTCCTGACGCTGCTTAACTTCCAGTCCCAGAGAAGGTTAGACAGGTGCTGCTACCTGTTGAGACACTGAATTTCTTATAAGCAGCCTAAGATTTTCTTTAGCGTTCCCATAGATCTCCTACTTTCTGTTCATTTAGCTTTTAGAGGAGCTGAATTCCCCAGTTTTTTTCAAGCATTTTCCTTCTGAAACAGAAAGGATAACAGGTGCTGTACTAAAGGATGTAACACCTTCATTAGCACCTTACTCAGAGAAGCCTCAGGCAGTGCAATGACCTCATTTCACAGGAAGGTTTAAGTATCTTCATTTCTCTGAACCATTTATTAAGGTAATGTGATGCTAGGGAATATGGCTTAATGTTTAAGTGCTTAAGAAACACATGTCCATACCACAGATTATTTACACATGAAATGCATTATTGAACAGAAGTAGCTAATAAGTCACAAAAGTACTACTGGGAGATGGAGGTGGGTGGGGAGAGTTGCCTTTGCTGGAAGCATTGTCTCTCCTAAATGGGGGGTGGAGAATTTCATTTCAGAGAAGAGCTCCCTGAGCTTAGAATCACTACGAAAAATGCCAAACAGAACGTAAAGACTTGATTTTGAATGTTGCGTCCATGGTGGTAGAGGGTACCTTCTCTCCCCCACCCCCAAAAACAGTGCAGTTGCAAAACTGCAATTAGAACAGAAATGTACAGGAAGAAGCATGGTATATAAGAAATTGGATTAGGACAGTCTGTTTTTATTTACAAAACTGCAGGACACTTGAGCAGGGTTTAGGTCAAAGTCAGGGCAGACCAGGGGCAGAGGACACAAAATAGCTGAGAGGCATCTGACTTTATCTTTATCTGTGCTAAAGCCTGAGAATTCTGTCTTTTGATAATTAAAGCTCAGAGATCAAAGAACAGCAAGTTTTTAGCATCAGGAAAGCCTTCTTTAGGGCACACTGTCCATGGACCTTTTTCCAGTTGATTGTAGCTGCTCCAGCTGTATCTGAGCTTAGAAGCTAAGCAAGGTCAGCTCTGGTTAATACACATATGGGAGATCACCAGGAAGAAACAGGGCTGTAGGCTCAACTAGGAAGTTAAAACACACATGCATGAGCACAGAGAAAGAGAGAGAGAAACAAAGGGAAAATCTGTTTTGCATTGTTGCTAGGAAAACTACATGAGCATCTCCATGACATTATGAGGAACTGAATTGTAAAAAGAAAAGTCAGGTCTGAAGCTGTGTTGAATTAAGGCAAAGCTTTCTTGAAAGTCTCACTGGAAAGAATTGTTCCTATTTTTATATAATAATACTGTAGTTATGATGAGATGGTTATGGTCTCAAGCACTAGAGTCATAATATTTCTTTTTGACTGCTTCATAGCTTGCTTACAATGAGGGAAAAATATGAGCACTTTAGTAATCAACACAAAGTAACAATGAAAGTTCACCGTTCAGTCTCTGGGGAAGTTTTTCTTCTGAAAGAAAGGAAAAAAGAGCATGTTTTAGATCTTTATTCTCTCATGCAAAAAAAAACACAAATTTAGTAGTGAAACCCACCCACAGACCAGCAATAAACCAAGGAATATTTATTGATCCTGTCTAATTAATTACAACCTAATCCTTGGTACAAATAAAAGATTCATCTTGCTTACTATATTTTTCTTTGCCCTCTTGTTTTATTTTCTGGCTTCTAATGTCATATATACCAGTAATTGCAGAATGTATATTTAATTGGAAAACAAACTTTAAAAAAAATAATATCTTCATGCCACACAACAGGAGTACCCATTAAAAGGGCAGCACCTAGAAAACTATGGCCAGCTGCAAAACAATAAACAGGATGAGACCTGGTTAATACTTGGATGCTCAATTACCAGGAAATCTCTCAGCTGTAGGTTAGAGAGGAAGGTATGAAAAGAAGGATTCCAGAAAGACGTAATGGCAAACCACTTGCTTATTGAACACACCTTGAATTGACATGACTAGGAGAACAGCTTGACATGAGGGAGATTTTATCTTACCTTTTCCTGGGCAAGATTCTTAGACAAGGTTTTGTTTACTGTTAAGGTCTACATTGCCTCAGTGGTAATCTCTTAGGAAACATTTGATGAATAAACTGAAACAAGGAGTGTCATGGAACACCCATTCATTCTCAAGTATGCTCTGTTTATTCTCTCTTGGATCCTTTTGTCCTCTCCCCTTCCCTTTCCCTTTCTGATATCCTTGAAGAATTTCTATGGTGGAGAAAGCTTAAATTAAAGGCAGTCTCCAGACAGGTAGCTGCAGTCTGATAACAATGCTGTTTCTCACAATAGCACTTGCTGTGTCATTAAAAGGGGGAAAAAAAGATAACGCTGGAGATTTGTGGAGTTGTTACAATAATCTTTTTCTATTTATTTATGGATATTTGTGTGGGTGCTGGGAAAAGGCAGCACACCACAGATAATTCTGGTCCCAAAGTAAAATCATCAAAATCCTGACATTTCCCCAACAGCTTGTCTTCAAACTCGTCAAAGCTAAAATCAAAAGTTAAAGTGCTTTCTGTGGATATATTATTTTGCACTTTGGGGAAGAAATGGCGAATTGAATGACCATGGCAGAATGAAGAGCTGGCAAGTTGACTGCTTCTTTGTCATTCATCTCCAGACAAGGAAAGGACTTGAGATCACCCACAAGTGCTCTAGACAGTTGCTCCTCACAAGGAGACTGCAGGACAGTGGTCTCCGGTGGGTTTACAGCTCTGGAAGACGAGGGAATTGCCATCTTGCTTAAAGCACTGTCGGTACCTTCGAACTGACACTGGTTGGCATATTTCCTTTTCTAATCACTTTCAGAAAGTGCTTGTTAACTGCTTTTCAGCTATTAGGAACCTTTGGATTGACAGGTTTTACAGCACCAGGTGAGTTTCCTTCAATCCTTGATGAAAGAGGTTTTAAATACAAGTTTAAGAAAAAAAAATCATTTGGAACAAAAAACAAAAGGGTGATTAGAGCTTTGATTTTGGAAAGTTACAAATGGACTAAGGGTCCAGATGGATTTGAAATAAGATTTTGGAATTAATTATAAGAATTCTTCCCATGGGAAAATGTTCTTGTTTTGAATTCTCTTAAAGAAAAACATGATAGGGTAAGACTTTGAAGGTTGGACACTAGAGGTAACCAGAAGGAACTAAAGATTACAGCAAAATTTGACTTACTAATACATAATGAAGCAAAATATTTTAACATTGGACATACTGAAGGATATTTTTGAACAATGGACCCAGAAGTTAACTTGAAGAGTGTCTGCCTCTATAAACTGTGTTTCAAAGAAGTTAAGAAAGGATTTTTGGACTTTTGCTGATCAGGACTGAAACAACAAGACTTTAAGAATCTGTTTATAAATAAGAGATGGAATATGGGAAGAAGAGATCATTTGTTGTATTTTAAGGGAAGGTGATAAGTTACTAAAATTGTTTATACTTGTTGTGATGAAGGGGGAAGTCAATTCTTTATATATTTCTTTTCTTTTTCTTTACTATTTCCTTATTTTTTTCTTTTCTATTTTTTCTTTTTCTATGTTTCTTTTCTATTGTTTTCTTTTCTTTTCTGTTCTATTTTTTTCTTTCCCCCTTTAATTGTAACTTTTAATAAAATTACTATTAAGAAAAGATGTATTATCTTGCACTCAAACTCACTTTAGTCCAATTAGGAAAATAGCATGCCTTGGAGCTACATGGTAGCAATTTACACAATGGACAGAAGCTCATGGGTCCTTATATAATAAATACTTAGAATTCCATTTGAACTGCTATCAGAATTCTCAGTGAAACACCATTAGCTAGCCTATATATTAGAAAATAAAACACCCACACATGACATCAGCTTATTTCTGACTACTTAATAGTTCACAAAAATGAACTAAGCATCTTTACCTTTATCTCCAAGCAGAGACTGTAGATCAGGAAATCATGATTTCTCCTTCAGGGACTAACAGTGAGACCACAACTCATACTCTTATGACCACAAAGATAAGGTCCAGAATTACCTTATGGTATATCTATCAGGACTGTCTTTATCCCAAAATGAAATTGATTGAATGAAATTTTTGAGAATTAGAATATCATTCATTCATTCTGTGACTGAATTATTTCCAGGGAAATCATGGTAAAAGAAATTTATAAATGGGAATATATTAGTATCACTGTCTCAGTAATCAAAGAATTAATTATGTACTCTTATTTTACTATTCTGTAGTGTGTACTACTTACAAAACCAGCTATAAATGTTAATGGAATGAATTTACTAAATTAATAGTGAATTCCTATTTGAAGCTGAATATCAAAGCAGGATATGGTGCTGTATAAGGAATGCATGAATCAGGTCAAAGCACCTTTGTTCAGTTATCTAAGCAAATTTGTAGAATCTAGAACTAAAGATGCTCAAATATTTATTGGAGTAATGTGTAGTGAAGATTAACGTGATATGATTGCCACCAGTACAAAGAATCTCTATTAGATACTGGGTTAGAAAAGTCAATTGTCTGTTAGAATGAAGAGACAAGCAACCATTATGTCTTTCCCCTGCAGGTCTGTATCTCTGGGAATCTGCTCCAGAGAACTACAGTGCAGAAGCAGAAAAATGAGCAATCAATGAAAATCACCTCCTCCATTGGGGAACATCTACAGGATGTCAATTTGTTTCACAATGGAAGCTTCCTCTAAATATTTGGATGAAAGCCACAACTTCTAGTCTATGACATGGTTGCCAGATGTGTTGTTACCATTTCAGGTTTTGCCTCTGTGGTTGAAAGCCTCCTGAGCAACAAGAGTGTTGTCAGCATTCAAAGGGAAATAACAGTCTGTGGCAACTCATCTTGGAATTCCCAACTACCCCAAAACTGTAAATATATGAAATATTCAATTACTGAACTTTACATGATCAATGTGATAAATACTAGACTAAAAAGAAAAACAATCTAATTCCAGGGCAGACAACCAAACTTCTTCACTAGTTTGCAGTTTGTGGAGGCTGCCTGTAACTCTTTGATCAAGCTACATGGACTGAGCAGAAGGTTTGCTGCATATAGAGATATGTGGATTCTGCATGGATTGTGTGTGTGTGTGTGTGTGTATTTCATTTATAGCTGAAAGAATGAGAATATTAACCATTGTTGTATTACTAAAGTGGGCCCTGGTAATCAACATTGGATAAAATTCTACTTTTAGTCATTTTAATAAATAGAATTTACAACAAAACATTAGAAGTAGACTTAACCACCTAACATGAGTTCAGCATCTCAGTTAGCCATTGTAATCCAGGGTATTATAAGCTGTCATTCCTTCCTCCCATCCCAGTTTTCAATTTTCTTTTCCTAACCAACAATCAATAGTCCATATTTCTAAGGGCCACTGAACTAGCTTCATTATCATTATATTAGATGGACACATTTCTTTCCTCCTTTTGAATTGTATAAAATGTTTTCTATTTGTACACACTTTCCTATTTCTCAACTGTCTTATTTTAACATCAAACCTGTTAGTACTGAGCCATCTATATTTGGTTTTAGACAAAATTATGAATTAGGTGATTATATTGGCTCCATTATATTGGCTGTATTGTCTTACTTGACTATAAGTTCTTTGCAAGAATTTCTTTCTCTCTCCCCATCCCCACTCTGGGCAAGATTTTTTTTAAAACAATTTTAAAAAACTGACTAGGAATATATGTCACCACTGGTAATTTTATGATATGAGGATACAGAAGATGTAATGATATGTGGGAATGACCTTGGGAGACAGGAGGAAGAGCCACAGCCTAAACAATTGTCATGCAAAAGATATCTCAGTCCATAGAAACAGAAGGGGCATGGGAAGCATTTTAGAAGGGACCCTCCCTAGTTTTCTGGAAAGTAAAAGTAAAGGCAAGGAGATGTACTTTCAGTCTTTCAAGATTCTATTACTGTAACTTAACAATAAAAGTAATGTTAGTACTCATGGTTTGTGCTTCTTATCTAGACTACCTTGAAGTGCTAACAGAAGCAGGGCTGTTGTAGCCTTCACAAGTCTAGAGACACAGAGATGACCTTGGCAAAACTCTGCAGAAAAGGTTCCAGAAGAAAAGCATGCTTTAAGCCCAGGAATCAGAGAAAGTATTAGAAAGAAACTCAGATTGGTTCCACCCTAATTCACTGGGGTGTAAGATGGAGGAAAGGGAATAGAGTCAGGTTTTCAAGATTCTGTTACTATAGCCTTAATCGATATAGTAAACTGTAGTTCCCATCAAATTTGTAGGGTCTGTTTCCTGACAGATTTGAAGGGTTGATAACAATGCGCCAGTTTCCTTTAGTATTTATTTGCATCTGATATAATGGCAAAACATATTCTGTAAATCTTATAGGTAATTTTTAGATTACATCAACGTTCCACTTGCCTTTTTTACATTTAGTGTGTTTCCCTTATCTGCAGTATTTTAATTCTGATTTCACCTGTGTCAATTTTCAGATATACTGTAGCTACCAAGTAATGAAAAAATTATAAAGCTATTCAACGTGTTTAAATTTTAAAAAGGAAGCTGTTGTATATAGCCAGGGGAATGGGAAATTGAAAAATTCCAATGATTAGAATAAATTTTATAATTAGCAGTCATGCACTCTAGTGTTTTATTAAGTTGGCTTTCATGTTCATTATTAAAAAATAGCTTGATATTTTGATCACAATCTGAGAAATGAGGCTAAGTGGGTCTTCATTTTATGGAAAGGTGCAACAATTCAATTAGGTTCTTTGTAATTTGTCCATAATGTATGAATTGTCAAGGTACAGTTTTTTCTTCTGACTATTTGATCTTTGTTTCAAGATCAGCTCAACATATTTGGGTTCCTGATGCAAATTATATTTATTTTAAATAACCTTGTTATTATTAAAAGATTTAGCTGATTGTTGCCTTTCGAAGTGTATCACACACTAGCGCAATTGTCCTATTTTATAGGATAGTTTTGAATATGTAATTACTATAATTATGTTGACAGCATCTACCTGCATGCAAACTGTCTTTAAGTGCCATTTCAATCTAACACGCTTACCTATAACATGTTCAGCCAGAATTCTTGAAGTTTTATTCATATAACCCTGTTCCACATATTACACAAAATAACAAAAAGCTACACCTTTAGGGGTGACAAGTCTATATCCAATACCCTGAAATCCAAATTATGGTTGCTATCTTTTTTCTTCTGAAAACATTTTTCTCACTACAGCCCTGGGCATTGCTTGTCATGTTTTACTGAGTTTTCATGTAAAATTTAGTAAATGGTACAATTGGAGTTTTAAAGAAAGGATGGGTTACCCAGGGTCTCAGAGTTAATAGGCCCTTCAAATCCTGTTCAGCCATAATTGCTGAGAACTGGTAGGATAGTTTCCAGTTATTTTGAGCCATATTACAGGAAGGGAGGGAGGGAGGGAGGGAAGGAGGTCTCCTGCAAAAATAAATAAATAAATAAATAAATAAGGCTCGATATACTCATTTTGTCCCTTAAAATCCCTTCAAAACTGCACACATAAAAGGCTGATTGATTTTGCTTCTGCCTGTTCTGAGGCCACAAACAGATACTAGACTGCCATAAGCCATTCTGAGCATGCACTGTTTGCGCTCCTGTCCTAACACAATGGCTTTGAAGAAATACTGTGTTTTGTATATTGAAATGTTTATGTTCTCATACCAACAGTGGCAATGAGTGCACTGGTGGAAGACCTAAAAACCAGGTTAGGGATAGATAGTCATGGAGAAAATCTATCTTTGTGGTCGCTAGGAGTCATCATCAATCAAAACTTGTCTTTGTTGAGGGTATGAATCCTATGCCAGTATCATTGATTCAACCTGTTAAATTGCAATACAGAGAGATTATATTATGACCATTTATGTCTACATAGTTGAGAGACCTTTTCCTAACTGTGAAAAGTCTTTTAAAATATTAAAAACTGTGACAGAAAGTTCCATAGAACCAAGCTTCAGAGTTTCAAAGCAAAGGAAGTCAACTAAGAAACCTGATGTTCCATTGGATGTGATGATAATGAGACAATCAAGATGGTACTACCATGGATGCATACTATTTCTGGGGAGAAAATGAAGTTCAATGAATGTTTCCTCAGAAATAACCAAAAGATGGGTCAGGAAGACCTCTTGTTCTAGACCCCAAGTTCCAACAACACTCTAAACCATTTAAATACTTTATAATTGTTTAATTGAAAAAATTAGAAATTGGTTCTCAATCTCTTTTTGGTACCATATTTTATGTATTATTATTATTATTATTATTATTGTTGTTGTTGTTGTTGTTGTTATTATTTTGACTAGGACCCTCAAAGAGTAGAAAGAAAAATGAATTCTGGAGATTCAAATCCTAATAGATTGGAATAGGTGGAGAGAGGTCATTCTAGAGAATAAAACCATATGTTTTAAGTATAGAGAATAGTTCACGTTTTGCTAAAAAAAAATTGAAATGGAAGAAGCAAAGATGGCCAAAATATTTCATATACTAAGTCATTCTTATTTCACAATCTGCTGATATACAGTATGTATGGTCATTACAACAGGAACAGTCCATGCTGGAGTCATGCAGGACTTGTATTTGTGTTCAACATTTTCAGACAGATATCCAGGATATTATCTTGGGACTTTACACACAAAAACAGACACTCAGTTTGAAGCTGCAAGGGAAATGAATATTGGTGAATACTTGTTTATTATTGCAATGGACAACAGTTGCTGTGGAAACTGAAAAGTCAAGAGGGTATGGAACTATCTGCAAATATAGTAGCAATGCTGGTATCAACAAACCCATGGGCTATTCTGGATCGGGAGGTGAAACTGTTCTACCTCAGGTGACTGGAAACAATGATGGAACAGTTTTTTTTAAAATGTTGGAAAAGCATACTGCTGGCTCTTAAACCAGCAAATATTATAACTATTGTGCTTGTATAGCATTCTTAGTAAAGGCTTTCTAAAAGGTATTAGAGAGCACAGTAGGAGTTGACTTAGTTGACAGGGAGTTCCTGCCACTGCAAAGTAGCCTATCAACTGCTGCAATTAACTTGCAACAAACTTAAGTGTGCTGTTCAAAACAGACAGGAGCCTTAAGATGCTATGCTACATGGAAATGTATACTTTGGAAGTAAAGCAGGAAAGTACACCCTGAGGTTGGTTGTTAATTAGTGGGAGATTAACAGAGAATGATATCATCTGTTTCTGCTCTCCAGAAATGGCTGCTGACCGATTCTACTGTAGTAACAGGAAAACTGGGCAATGTGGATAAGTCCTGAACCTCCTCAGTTTAGGTATTGAAGCAAAAAAAAAAAAATAGTTTCAATATTATTAATTATTAATTTGGAACTCAAAAGGCACCACTATCTTGTACCTAGTTTCTTGAAATAACAACTTTTCTATTAACTCACTCGTTTGTCTTCTGGAAAATGTCTGCCTTGTAACTGATCATTTCCGAGGTGGTAGCCATATTTGATTAGGCAGATATCCCCCCACAATCACAGCCATTTAGAGATTATGTTCTCAAAATGCCAGATGTGATAAACAACTCAGAGAGGTTGCAAATTCTGATTTAATCACATTTACCCTTAACAGCAAACAAAATAAAATATGATTTTTTATGTCTTGTTGATGAGATATATCTACTATGATACAATAATTCTAAAAAAATGAGTTAGCAATCTTTGCCATTTCAGGTCTAACCGTACATGAATTGCTGCATGTAAGACAATATTCACTCTGAATGTTTCAGCTTCCTCATGTTACAGAGAGTTGGGTCCATGGGCAGACAATGTAGCTGGTAGTGTGCTGGACTATTCTGAATATCAGCAAACCCTCTCTCAGATGATAATCCAAGGGATCAGCTCAACTTTGGAATTGTCTCCTAACAACATATTCTATTTGTCTGCTATGGTTACCCATAATGGAGCCTTCCTCATAAGTGGTCCTCCGGGAGTTGAGAGTGGAATTGTTATCAGTAAAGGTTAGATATTCCATTTATAGGGGATACTTATCAATCTTGCTGTCTGAAATGACCTTAAGATTTTTCAATATAAATATTGTCTCCTTATCCCCTGCTTTTCACCTTTCAAAGAATCTTTGTGTTTCATACACAGAAGTAAGTAAGTTCAAATACATTTGGCATTTTCAGAAACAGAGAAATAATAACTGCTTGCCCATTTCTTTATCCTGATAGTCCTAAGCGAAAACTAGGATTCTCTAACATGAATGTCCTTATTTCTTCCCACATCCTTTCTAAATTCTGCATCTTCAGTCATGGCTTAAATATCTTTCTTTCCATTTTCTCCCAGGAAGTTAACCTGGGAGATCTGAAGAATGTGAAAGTATGTATATTTCTGTGGCCTTGAGTTGACCCAATATAGATAGTGCTCCAAAACTGATTTTGGAATGATCTCTTATCCATCTAACAAGATTCAGTTACAAGAGGTAATTCCCAATAATAATCATATGATGCAAAATGTTATATTTACATGTTCAAAATGCCACCAGTGGGTGGTTATGTATTTGGAAAGGCCTGGAAATATAATCCCCTAGTCATTCTGGATATCGTCTTCTCAATGAATGTAGTTGTTCACAGGAACATGTGTAAAAGTAATATATAAAACAAGTATTATAATATATAATATAATCCAGTAGCAAGTAGACACAAGCCATCCCAGATACTAATACTTTTCAGTGATGATCTTTCACACTTTCAAGTCTGAATAATGAACTAATGAGTTCATTGACCCAAATAGAGGTTAGTCTAATAACTCTTCAACTAAGCTTCTTACACTGAACTGCTATTGATAGTGTTTATTACCAAGTTTGGTATAAAAGTGACAGACTAATTTGAAACTGTATAATACCAGATAAAGAGAATGATAATTTATGGATAGCTATGGAAATATGCAGTGTTGTTGCCTTAAGAACCTAATTTAGAAACTGTTTGATAAAAAAAAATGTATCAATGCTTTTCATAGATTTTCATTAAATAGACCATATTTGTGTGCAGAATATTTGTGTCCTCTGTATAACCATACATGATGGGATAATGCCCCTTCTTCTCATATCCCAATTAATACCTGCCTACCTAAATGTGTGATCTGATTCAACTGATTCAAAGCAAAAAAGAGCTTTCACCATCACTATTCGTATAAATGTACACTCTGGTAAACAATTTTCATCTACAGATGCTTACTGCAATGTCCTGCTGAGATTTATCAATTTCCTAATTATAATTACCACAGCACCAAAGATTGAAGGGGCCATAAAAATCTCCCAGGTTTTGAGAATTTCAGTATCACATGTTAACGGACTCATATCCGAACTGTAGCAATGAATACGGGCATTGACAGGAAGGAACCAGCTGACATTCAGACATTTTTCATCCTGATGTCTATGGCAAGCATTCCACATGATCTAGATATTCACCTAGAGAAAAAAATGGTTTTTGTCCCAAGGGATTCACAGGGTTTGGGCCCTATTCAAGAAAGTTTATAAAACTTCGGGAGTTTTGTCCACCTATTGGATATACTGTTTTTCAGCGCTAAATTTGTGGAGAATAAATAAAGCAGAAAACATTTTTTGAGAGTTTTGTGAAAGTACTGTAAAGTCCAGATATGAAGAAATATGGAACAGCAACAGGAAATGATTGAAGATACCAAAGATTTATGCAGCAATAATGGAAGTCCTCCATATTTATGAAGGATTTTTTTGTTACTTTATTCTGTTTTGTTTTAATATCTGCATGTTATTGTATTCTTGTTCTAATGTATCTTTGCCCATGAATTCAGTGTAAGTACAATCTTACTTATACGGTTAAATTGAATACTAAAAAGCGTACTATCAGTAAACTAACAAGCCAATGTACTTATAATACATCATTTATTTCTCCATAAAATGATCAAAGCAATCACATTTGATCAAAGTATAATGTTTGAGAAGAATGCTTATGGAATATCATACATACTTCCACAAAAACATGTTTGCATATTTTGGACTCTCTATTCAGAAAAACAGCTACACAGTTACACAGCCTTCAGGTAATAAAATCCTGTAATGTCACAACACTCACACAGATAGATGCATAGAAAATGCAATATTAATTGGCGCTAAATTTATGTGCTTTCATGAGAAATCCATAGTATATAACTATTAAATATGCCCTAAATGGTAGATTTCCATTTTAGAAACTGTTATTTTTTAAAGAGTGACAGGAGGATCTCTATGAATCTAAGAAGTATACTTGTATTATCTATGAGGGTTTCCTGTCCCAACTGTAAATGTTATCTTGTTCTTGTCGTCATTGCACTGTCAGTTTTAAAAATGGCTACGGAATCTGAGTACTGGCCTCTTCTCCCAGTGAGTTTATTGGTGCCAAAACAAAACAAAACCCTGTTCAGTGGAGAGATGCACTTCTGAGCATAATTTAGGGCTGCATTTTTTACCTCAAGGGTTGTAAGAAAAGAAATAATTAATAATAAATGGGATTTTAAAATCCCAAATTAAAGAAAAAATAGCAAGCAACAACAGCTTAACAGCTCTGCTTATGACATGGAGGCTTCCCATAATTTCCACAATACCGAGAATATTTAACTAAGAAATAATAGTGTTGGGGGGATTATTATTTTTCATGAAAGAATCTTCTGGATCAAGACCTCCATCTGACATTAATGTGCTTGCAAATGCTGTACGTTAGAGAGTGCTGAATTTATGAATCATGTTCAGATCCATTCTACTGTAGAATGCAGCAGTCATGGCCTCTTCTGAGTCAGAAGACTCGTACACAGAGGAGACTACTTCAGACAAATATCAGCCCCAAATATCAGAATTGGGGAATTTCAATTGCCTTTTTGCTTCTGATCTTCTTTGTACCACATTTTGAACCAAAAGGAATAGGAAGAAGCCAAATTGGTCTAAATGGAATTGTTCTTTTTACTGTTTCTTACTTTTATTACCGTCAGTAGTTATGCCTAAGTACCTAAAAAAGCTTTAGGGCATTAAAAGAAACCCGAACACTTTTTGAAAGACAAGGAGTTTCTGCTTTTACCGAATGATTGAGATGTTAGTTGAGGTGACAAACGAGAAGTCTCTCTCATTGAAAAGTATGTACTCTAATGACTACTTTAGAGGACATGCTGACCACATGCTTTTTGATGAAAGTGCCCATAATTTCTTTCAGAATAATAATTATTCTTTTAAGTGCCTCAATTGTTGTTTTTTGCCACAATATTCTAATGCCCTCAAAACTAATGCACATCATCATTTTCTAACTGTGAGAAGCAACAAAGTGCTACTGCTTGAGAGGTTTAAAAAAAAACTTTCCCCAGGAGAATTCCAATAACTAACAGAAATCAGTCAGCTATATATACTTTAGCTGGCTTTTATCCCACTGAGTCCTCATAGCTGTTGGCAGGTTTAAGGCCCCTGAAGAATTCCAATTGAAGCTTTGGGCCTGTGTTTGTTCTATCTTGTCTGGCAAACCCCTGATCAAAGTTATATTTTTTCCCATCATCATATGCAACTTAAGGGTTCTACAGAAATAAAAAATGGCAGGATCCAAAGTTTCATATTTTATATTTTCAGACCTATCAAGTACAGAGGCTAATTGGCTCTGATCTTCTTCTAGTGACATTCCATAATGTCAGATATACAGGTCTGGGCATCCAAACAGACCAGTGAAATTTTTCATGTGATTGCTGTACGTAAGGCTCACCATTATTTCCTATTATCAAAAATGGAGTTAATAGAAAAGGCATATCCAAATTGCAGATTAATCATTACTTTTACATGTAGTATTTCAATAATATAATTCTTATCTGCCATATAGTACAAACATTGACCAATTCAAACCTTACGGCTGGGTCACCAGTGTCTTAATAAGATTGATTCAATGCTACAATCACTCTGACTGGTTCACCTAACATGCTTAACCTGATTACTGTACTAATTTTCTGGATTTGCACAATATATTCAACCGCAAACTAACCAAGCAGCCTGGATACACATAGTACACCATGTCCCCACTTGGTCCTATCCATGGACAACATATCCAGAAACATGTTTTATCTGCCACGTCCCTGTGGGTACCTGTTAGGTGGGAGACAAATGGCAATATGAGCACAATGACTTAATCGTGTAAATTCTGCAACTAACATTGTACAGATGTCCTGATACAAGTATGCAATTGTCAATTTGCATAATTGCATTATCACACATGTCTTCCTTTTGGCACCACTGTGGTTTGCCTCAGACTCCATGGTATATCTGCCATGACATTGTCTTGTATTACTTAACCCCTCATTCGCGTCATAACCCTGGGCTTTTCTCTTAAGGAGGGAATTATTGAATGCTAAACTTTCAGTTATGTAAGTGCAATCTCAATGATTGGGTCAGATTTCAGGAATAATTACTGATTAGGGTAAAAAAGGATAAAGACTTTTTTTAAAGATTGGAAGCTTTATATGGACTTTTCACTGAAAGAAGAAAAGACTAAACTGATGATTTATGGATTTGGAGATTAAAAAGGTCAAAGAGGGAGGGGAAAGAGTAAGATGGTGATTATTGAATAGAAAGAAGGGCAAAAGTTATAATTCTATGTTTTTCTTTTCTTTTTTCTTATTTTTTTCTTTTAATTTTTTGTACTTCTATTGCTTTGAAAAGTTCTAATAAAATATTTTTAAAAAGGAATAATTAATGGAGTTAAATTTAGATGCAGAATGGTAAGCGTTTGCTAGGTAAGTGTATCAAAGCTCTGGTGTGAATGGTCTCTAAGTGGAGGAAAAGTGAAGAAGAGAAAGTGCAGACAAAAGTAAACAGAAAGAGATTAAGGGATGTGATAAGGTATCTGCTGTTAAACATAGTGGAACTAGTGAGAGAATTAGAATTAAGGACCACCAGACAGGGAAAAGTTTGCTCCAAGGGTAAAGAGGAAGGAATGAATTCAAGAGTTATGAAAGGTATAAAATATAGAGATGTGTACAATTGAGAGAGATGGGGTGGTGCCAAATTGCTTGGTCAGAAGATGAGGGAGGCAGCATCAATTGTTGGATTATCAGCAACCTCTTTACAAAACAAATTTGAGTTCACTGCCTTGGTGTTTTTATACCTGTGTGATGCTGTTTGATATCTATACACTGCTTCTTAATGATAGCAATAAAAGCTAGAACTGTTCAATAACTAAGAGCTTTATGGGGGGTGGGGTTATTGGATAGCAGAGGGAAAATGATCCATTAGCACCCAATTGTCTAGCTGAAGATTTGGTCCCAGGTTTTGTTTGAAGTAAATTGCTAAATTGCTGGAGAGAATCCACATAGAAATTTTGCAGACCAGCTTCTCAAATCCAGAACAACCTCTGCTTTAAAACAGCACTACTAAGTAAAAAAAAAGAAAAGCATGTCCATTTCTCTGAGTAATAATGCACTATACAATAATCTTCATATTTCTTAGAATTTCCCTCATTTTCATTTCCATGAGATGATAAGCATATGGCTCTTAAAGGGAGTTGGGCACAATCTACATGTTCCAGGCCAGGTTTACCTAATGCTGAATTTAAATTAGGCTTGAATATCACTACTGCTACTGTTAGTTCTATACGGCACCTGGTTAGCTAGCTTGTAATAGCAGCTGTTCTTTCTTTATACCTCTGTAGCTTATTCTGAATAGCTGCATCAACAAATGACATGTTGTATACTTAGCATCCACCTGCTGTGTATGTATTTAAATCACAAAAGATAATGTTATGCCAACACTACAGTTCTATTTTGGCAAAACAGAATTTAGGATTGGAAAGCTAATGCTAATGTTTAAAGCTCAAAAGGGCTTACCTTCCATTGCAAGTGGATTATCGGTAGACATTCTGCAGTGAAGGTGACACCCTCCAGCAAAGCTTTCATGTCCTCCAACTCAACCAATCTGAGTTAGTTCTCATAGTATTTATATTCCCAGTAAAATAATGTCAAGTCAATCACACAAGCACATCTAATATGGTTAAAGTGAGATTTTATTCAAGTGTTAACCCAAGCATATACAATATCAAATCAAATCAAATCAAATCTTTATTACAGTCAAAGACCAGCATAAATATATGGGATTTATTAGTGGTCGCTCACACTTTCAACAGAGATACAAAGGTTCAGGATCTTATGAAGTAATATAAAGTATGGTCAAGGGAACACACAGCGCACACACAGAGTCTGTTAACCTAGAAGAGTATTATTTATAATTAATTAAACATCACACACACAAGCCACACATACTCAGTTACTCTGCTGTACCCTGTGCCAAGGAATGTACAGGGCTTCTGGAAGACAGGAGCACTCCAATGATGATAGTTGTGTGCACCGATTTGGGGGCTTCCAACAGAGACATGTACAACTTGTCCTTTTATCCTTTGCCTGAAGTATGCCTCACACATTCCTTTCCATGTCACCTTAGCCTTTTGCGGATCATTACATGACCTGCTGCATGGTGGTTAGCTGTTAACTAGCTTATCTCTGGCTGCTATACTCCAGTCTTGGTCTGATCTTGAGGGATAATTTCTTTGTGACCCTTTATCACTTGTAGCTGATGTCCAGACTTGGTCTGATGGCTTCCTTGCTTTTCTCCCTCCTCTACATATCCACATTTTTCCTCAGGTTCAAATTCCATTCTTCTATTTCTCCCAATATTTTATTTCTTGTAATACAGCACAGGACACCCAGTGAGATAATCCTTCATATTTCTGTTTCAACCCCAGCAATTACCTCCAATTCAGTGAACATCATCACTGATTATGGACACATCTTTTCCTTTGCACAAATTTTCTTTTACTGGGGTTTTCCCCAGTATAGTATCTATTATCACTGCAAATTTCACCTCATTCTGTCCCAAAGCCACCATGATACATGTAAAGGACACAGCTTAGAAACCCCTAGATCAAAATGGATTATGGGATAACAGACTTTGTTTTTTTCCAAATCTGACTCTATAGCTAGCCATCAAGTCAGAAGGAAATACCTTTTGAGTCACCCAAGTTGGAATGGACTGTTTCTAAACCTCCAGATCAAACACCCCAAACTAATCAAAAATGACCTTTCTTAAGTGTTTCTATATAGCACAATAACTGAAGGTTCTTCCTTAGTGGCCTAGCTTAAGTATTCTGCCTCAAAAAAGTAAGAGGAGATTAAGGAAAGTTCCATTCCATGTTCTTACACATGCTGGTTCAAGTTTCGAACTACCAACTCTTCTTGTTTTGAAATAGAAAGTTTGCAAGGAGTTCAAGTGAACTTTAGTAAAAATTTTGGCATGATGACCAGTCCTGATAACACAATATTCCATAGTTCAATTAGAAGTGCCTGGGGACTTTCCTGTCTAACAAAGGGGCCCCTTATCCTGGAACAGACCTGGCAAGTAAGGTCTCCTCCTCAGTCTTGGGTTCAGGCCAACTAGAATTGCCCATGTTTACAGTGACCATTCGTCCTTTATTATAAAGGATAATCAAGTCCTTTGTTTCAGAAAGCTGTCCTTTCGATTTTTTTTTATTTTATTTTCTCAGTGTTGCTCTTGAATCTTCCTTTGTAAAGCAAAGTTATAAACATAAACAATTATACATATACATATATATTATCCTTATGAACCTCTTTCAGATTCGACTTTTTCAGGTTTGTTCTTCATTTTTTCCAAGAAAATATGGTCACTGTATTCATACTACCTAAAGTCATGTCTGAAAACAGTATTTTGCCTAGAAGTATTTTTAAAAAGAGGCAAATTTGAATCAGACCAGGAGAGGAAGAAAAAGAGATGGAGACAGAAAGTGACTGAAACTTTAATCTTTCAAATAGGACATTACATATTTTTATTTTTGCCTGTAGTGCTTTGAGGGATCACACCACTGAAGCTTCTTCAGTTCAGAAGCATTTCCTGCTCATTGAAACTAGATGTCAGGGATAAAAATTCAGTCTTAGTTATCTCTCTGACATGATAATTTTCTGAGTGGATGGCATCTCTTTCGTAGAGAGAGCTTTTCTTCCAGCTGCCTGAAGTGATTTCCTTACAAGCAACATGTTTCCTCAGAATCAACAATATTAAGCCTGCTCTGTAAGAAGCAGTGGCTGGATTTTGGTGGTTTGGGAAGCTACAGAATATGGGATTGAAGCTTTCCAAGGACCAAGGCTGCATTGAATGTAGCCCTGCTGAGCTCAGGGCCAGCCAGTTCAACTTTTTCATCTGACATGTTTGTAAATGGAAAAACAAAGCAAATCTTACACTATAAGGCTCCTGTGGGTATTTTGTCAGGAGACTGAGCCTATTAAAAGTTACCAGCAAGTCAGGGCATTTGTCAAGCTGGTTGTTCAGTGTTAGATTTTTGCATCTAAAAACAGCAAAGAAGCTAATAATATGTATTGCTCTATAACAGCTAGTGTTGTGTCCTATAAACAAAGTTTGCTTTAAAAAAAAACTTGGCTGCTAAAAAGCATATTAAATGACAATGTATGTAAGTTATTTTTCCTCTGCAACTGCTCTTGTTCTGGATTGCTGTAGGGTACCAGAAAATCCCATTATCTCTACTTTGTGAAATAACCTCCCCACCACCATTTATCTTTTGTAGGGCAAAGGCCGGGAAGCAAAGTGCCTGAGCATCATGGGCATCTGTGACAACCAGAGGTTCTGTCAAAATGACAAAAAATATTTATTTATTTTATTTATTTATGTTATTCGATAGCCACCCATCTCAGTAAATGACTCTGAGCAGCTTACAGCAATAAAAACTATAAAACAGTTAAAACAATTTCAATTAAAACAATTAAAATACAAAATAAATATACATGGCCACCAAGTAAGTAATGCATGGATGTTAATATAACCAAGAAACAGGGCCCTTCACATGCTCAGGGTCCCAGACCTGGGTGCATAACCAGGTCTTCAGGGCCTTAGGAAAGGCCAACAGGGTCAGGGACATCTAATTTCTGTAGGGAGAATATTCCAGAGGGCAGGCGCTATGGCTGAAAAGGCACACCTTCTAGTCCCCACCAACTGACATCCTTGGCTGACGGGACCTGCAGCATACCCAGCCTACTTGATTGAATTGGATGGGCAGAAACAACTGGGAGAAGGTGGTCCCTTAGGTAACCTGGTCCCAAGCCATGAAGGGCTTTAAAGGTGACAACCAGCACCTTGAATTGCACCCAGAAGCACACCAGCAACCAATGCAGCTCACATAGCAATGGTGTTACATGTGTTGAATATTGAACTCCATTTACTACCTGTGCAGCCACATTCTGCACCAGCTGAAGCTTCAAAATGCTCTTCAAGGGCGGCCCCATGTAGAGTGCATTGCGGTAATCCAGACGGGAGGTCATGAGGGCATGAGTGACTGTGAGCAGGGCCTCTCGGTCCAGGAATGGGCACAACTGGTGCACAACCCGAAGGTGTGCAAAGGCCCTCCAAGCTACGGCTGCCACCTGCTCTTCCAGCAGGAGCCATGAGTCTATGAGGACCCCCAGATTGTGCACTGGGTCTGTCTGGGGCAGTGCAACCCCATTCAGGACCAATGATGGAAAAACCTTGTCACCAGGAGGCCCACAAACCCAAAGCTACTCAGTCTTGCTTGGGTTGAGTAAAAACCCATTGCACCCCATCCAGGCCCTTACAGCCTCCAGGCACTGGGACAGGACATCCATGGCATCACTGAGGAGGCCCAGGGTGGAGATCATCAGCATATTGATGATACCTCACTCCAAACTATTGGATCACCTCCCCCAGTGGCCTCATGTAGATGTTAAATAGAAGAGGGGAGAGAACCAAGCTCTGAGGCACCCCAAAAAGTAGGGGATATGGGCAGGACATCTTCCCCCTATCAACACTGACTGGAACTGACCCTAGAGGAAGGAGGAGAACCAGCACAACACTGTGCTGCCTACCCCCAACTCCCAAAGCTGATCCAGAAGGATACCATGATCAGTGGTATCGAAGGCCGCCGAGAGGTCAAGAAGAGAGAGGATGGTCACACTGACCCCATCCTGCTTCCACCAGAGATCATCTAAGAGTGCGATCAATGCCATCTCACTCCCATAACCCGGCCTGAACCCTGACTGAAAAGGGTCCAGATAATCTGCTTCATCCAGGGTCCTCTGCAGCTGCCATGCAACCACTCTCTCCACAACCTTCCCTAGAAAGGGGAGGTTGGAGACTGGACAAAAACTATCTAGGCTGGTTGGGTCGAGCAATGGCCCCTTGAGGCAAGGACACACCACCGCCTCCTTAAGAGCCGACGGCACCACCCCTCTCTCAAGAAATTATTAACTACCACCCAGACCCAATCACGTGCCTCCTCCTGGGCAGCCTTGACCAACCAGGAGGGGCATGGATCTAGTACAGAGGTGGCTGAACTAGCAGCTGCAAGGCCCTGTCTACTTCCTCAGGTGCAACCAGATCGAACTCTCCCCAGATAACTATGCCAGACGTAGCCCCCGTAGTCTCCACTGCCACTGCCTTAAAACTGGAGTCCAACATAGAGCAAATGCGAGTGACTTTATCCACCAGATGCACAGCATATTCCTCACAGAGACCTATAGCTGAAACCTGGCATTATTCCCTCCAAGGAGGGACTAGGTCACCCGAACTGGGCTGCCAGGCGGCAATCTGCAGACAAAATAAGCGTGGAGAAATAACCATGTTTCGCCACCCTTACCACCACAAGGTAGGCTCTAGTAGCAGCTCTAGCTTGTGTTCAATTGTCTTTACTCCTTGTCTTCCACCAGCAGTGCTCCAGGTGTCCCTTTGCCCTCTTAAGCCTCCTCAGCTATCCCGTAAGCCATGGGGAGCCTCAGGAGCCATGGGCATGGAGAGGCCACTCATTGGGATATCATAACACAGGCTCCACCCCGTACCTACTTGTGTGTAATGTCACATCACAAATACAAAGCAAGGGAGTTTGCGTTGCCATTTCATGATAAAAGTTTTGTCATTTTCTCCCCAGGCACCCATGCTGAGCTTAAGGTTACATACCTGTCAGTCTGCACCCTCCCTTACCACTCATACTAAAACAGTTTTCTCACTCACAGTATCTTTCACTGTGATTTATTGTCCACTGTTATGTCCTACTACTAGCGCACAAGCAGAATGTATACCATTTACATTAGGAGGAAACACTTTTATTGGAGTGAATGGGAGATGTGTTTCAAACGAAATAACTCACAGAAAAGTTCCAAACCATGTTAGGACCACAGAAACAAGCAGTCAAAGCCATCTTACCTCTAACACAGCACTCCAAGTCCAGTCAAGAATCTTGAGCTGCCCAGAGTCATTGAGAGTCGGGCAGCATACAAGTTTAACATCATTATCATTATCATTATTTTGCACCTTCATTTAACTTTTAGAAAGCTTTGCTACCTGTATGAATAGTTATATGTCTAGCTTGGCCATAAAACCATCACAGGCATCAGATACTTTGTTATACAGACCACTTGACCCATGCTGACCTTTTCTTACATCCACTTAACTTCCAAATCTTCTCCATTTAAAAGAGTGCCCAAGTAGTCATTTTGCATTAATAAGGTAATGCAGCTTTCCTTCAGCTGATATCCTTCAGTGATGCTGGGACTGGACCTCACAAAATTCCCACAGTTTTCTCATGCTGACTAGGAATTTTGGAAATGCACTTCTAATACATCTCGAGGATATCTGGCTAGGAAAGGCTGGTATAACACCCCAGAAGAGTACCAAGAATGGTCATCCCTTGAAAGCAGCATGCATATCAAACTTTAAAAAATGAGTTTATTAGAAATTACACAAGTTACTCAGGAATCATACATTATCATGATTCCTGAGTACGCCCTTCCTTCAGTAGGCTGCTAATCATTCATAGAATAATTGCTCTCAATTTTTGCATCTGCATGTACAGTAAGAGTTTTTCCTGCACATTCAGAAAAACTAGTACTCAGCATGTGACTTGAGAAACATAGAACAAAAACAGAAAACAAAACAGAAACTTTTGCATAATGATGGAGTGCAAACCTAAGCTTGCCTACATAAAAAAAAAAAAAGCTCTGGTAAGATCAATGGGATTCCCTGCTTTGAAAACTGATGGGCTGTTATTCAGATTATTCTTTGGAAAAGTGCTTATGATTGCAACCCTAAATTGACTTTCTTTCAAATGTCAACATTCCTTCTTCTCATTAGGTACAATATTCTATTAACTCTTCAGGCATCAGAATTCTAATTTTCAGTAATGGAACCATCAACTGTATATGGCTAACTAATAGTCATTATTACATAAGTAATTAGCTATTTTATTTAAACCTCATATGAACTTTTGACTAAATAAAACATGTTCCCCATGGGTACTCTTTCAGAACACTCAGTGATATAATTAAGTTATTGTTTAAAAACTTTTGAGAGAAAAATGAATAATTCCAATGACCCATGCTGATGGCAACTTTTGGTTTTACATGGATACCGCCCAACAAAAAGAGAGAAGTAGGGAATAACAGAGAGGGAAATACACATACAACAAAGCCAGTTGTTTTCCTAATGCTTATCATTTTCTCTCACGTGCTCCTTTTTTAAAAACTTCTTTTATATCACAGCACTAAAGATAGATTTAGATTATCAATGTGTAGAATTCAGCAAAAAAAATCCAAAAGCAGTGAAAGGATTATGTTTCACATTTATAATTTTAAAAATATGTAAAATGCTATAAGCCATATGACATCCTATAGAATATCATGTTTTCATCAGAAGAAAGCTTGCTCTTTGGATTCCATCATTGAGTAAGTCAAGGCATACAGTTTCTGAATATTAGAGGCTTCACTTACTGTTACGTCCTTAGCTAGGTTTGAATTTCCCAAAGGATTTATAAAAGGGGTCTAGATGTTTTATGTGGACAAATAAAAAGTAAAGATTAATGGTTTCATCTACTTTTTCACCTTACAAAGATAACAGACAAGGGTGATCATTTTATCTTTTGACTGTTGACGTGTGATTAGAACCCTTACCTTGTACTATTAGATGAGATTATAATATCCATGCTTTTTTCATAATTAGACTACATAATTAGTCTAATTTATTAGACTACAAATTACTATTATATACTGATACTTGTTTTTCTCTGAAAAACAACTAACTGAAATTTATACTTCAGTTCTGGCTTTGATGCATTTGATTAATGTGTTTTGGCAAGTTGTAGGATGCTCAGCTAATCGCTTTAAATTGGAATAGATGCCCAAAGCTAAAGATTTGTTTATCGACATATTACAAATTAACATTTTCTACATATATTGAATGCATTAATCAGGTACTTGTATTCCATGTGATATTTCTCAAGTAATTACATATTTAATGTAGTTATTTGAGAAATATCATATGGCATAAGATAAAGATATCTAAAAGATAAAGATTGGGATATTGATAAATGGGAGTCTTTAAACCTTATACTTTAGGTAGCATTAACACTCTCAAAATGAATGTAATGTAATTCTGAGGATACTTTATATTTTGCATGGAATTCCTACCTGTCTATCTATCTGGAAAATATTTTGAAAAACTTAATAAATTGTTCCATAAATGTGTATGGTTCTTCATTTACAAGAATTTTATTAAATTTCAGAAGAAGGTAAAAGATACAGAAAAACAAAAAACTACAAAAAGAAAAAAAAGAACTAAAAAATGAAAACATGAGGAATTTTTTTTGATAGATTACAAAAAGAAATAACTTCCAACTTTAAACATCAAGGATATACAGCAATTTCCCGTAATCAATCCCTTACTCTATATTAAACCAAAATCACATCATTTCTATAAATCAATCCTTAGCACATTGTAAAAATCACTAAGTACTATTGCTCCCTCCCCTTATATTAAAATAAAATAAAAAATACAAATCACCTAATCAACTTACCCCCCCAGGTAACAATTACTTAATTATTCCCTTCCTACTACTATTCTATACATTCCTGTCTACTATAATAAAAATAAAAAATAAAAAGCACGTAAATTGTCTACCATTATAATTAATAATACAAAAAGCATGAATACAAAAAATATGAATAAGAAACCTTAATAATAATCATAATCCCAATCATTAACAATAAGTAAAGTCATCCAAAACCATAAGACCATCCAGATAAATAGGTTTGGTCCCTTAACCCACTTCAAAATAGACCAAGCCATTTACATATCCCCATAACAGGCACACAGCTGTTTTCTTAAAGAAATCAAACAGTCCAACTGCTCCCCTCACAAAGACAGACTTCTCTCCAGAAAACCTCCCAAACATAATAACCCCTTCTTTTCCATAACATTCCATCAAAAAGCCAAATTCACTCATGTCTTGCAGCTCAATTTCTCTGTTTAAGTTCTTCAGTTCAGCATTGCCAATTTCATCCAGGACTTCAACAGAAGACCGAATCTCACTCTTGAGAGAGACATTTCCATTGCTGTTAGATTCTTCAGGTTCATCCACATCATCCCCAACCAAATGGCACATTTCAGACCACATATTTTCCACAATGCTCCAAATGTCTTGCAGAATAACTTGGCAGGAAGCAGAACAAATCTGCTTAATATCTGCTTTGATATCTCAGCAACAGTCAGAAAGAGTCTGGCTAAGATCCTCCATTTCTGAAGCAGCAAATTATGGCACCCCCTAGATACTTAACTGGCAAAAGTCAGAGTCAATGGAAAATTCCCAAACTGGGTTAAGATAAGATAACAGACAGTTCCCAGAGAAAGTAGCAGCAGGAAAGTAAAAGTTCAGAACGGCAGATTCAACGTGTAGGAAATATGCCAAAATCTTCAAAATTAGTGCAGAAATAATAACAGGGAGATGATAACATACTCTCAACCATCCTTAGGATTGGATGGAAAGCAAAATCCAAAGCTTAATTTTTTAAAAAAATAATCACAAAAATAACAATAAGCACCAGGAGAGATAATTTCTCCTTAATGTAGAAAGCCTCTTTTAGGCTAGAAATACTCTTAAAAAATGATAAATTGGGTCTTTGAGAAATGGGGTGGCTGGACTTAATGTCCCTTTAAGGGCTGCAGCATGGCTTGGAAATGGTGAAATCCCAGCCTCCTCTGGCAAAGTCTTACCAGTCGATCGTGCACACTGTCCACAATCTCCTGACTGCAACTCACCATCTGGAGGACGAATGGGACAATTCCAAGCATTTTCCTTAAACTGGAAAAAACGTTCTGGGTTACAGGATAAACCAGCCTGAGCCTGAAGAAACTGCCACAATGCCAGTTCTGCTCGCAGAGCTCACAGGCACAGCTACTCAGTCTGCCATATTCCCACCAGAAGTCATTTGTGTATGTCATTTGTGTTCTTCAGAAGATATCCTTGAAAAAGATGCAGTTGTTGCTTAAGGAGGATGTTGTTGTTTTCCAAATATTGAATTATATTGTTATGCATACCTTCTAACCAGTATCAAATTTTGGGCAGCTTTCCTCAGTATAAATTCTCCTTCCTAGGGCCTTTGGAATATTTACATATAGTACCTTTAGTTAATTGGACCATTTTAGGTTCAAATATGTTCAATTAAACCTAGTTCCTGTTACTATTACATCAATTTGAATAGTGTGGTTTCTGGAAAATTACACTTGTTTCTCATGTTAAATTGACTTTATGAAGTAATCTATACCTTGCAATTGATGAAAAATCTATGTGGGAGATTTGGATGAATGCTAGGATTTTTACTTTTTACCAGTTATTGAATTACAGTGATGAATATCTGTGTTGAAAGACTAATATCTTTTGTCTTTTGCCACCCACTAGCAGAATTTACAACTTCAAAATCTATGACATCTTCATTTGAGCCTGCAGCATTTTCAGTTTCAGTGACACCTAAGCTATTAGAAGCGATTGCCTAAACTTGTGAGACTAAGAATCTCACAATCCTTATAAATATGTTCTGTCAATAAGTCAGCTTGATATGCAAATTTTAAAGATTAAATGGAATAAGGAATTGGAGTTCCTTATTTTGTCTAAACAATGGAAGATCAAATCAAACAATTCAATAGATCTTAGATTATGGCTTATTCAACAACAACAAAATGTTTCTCATTTATTGAACCCAACTGTATTTGTAAATAAATGATTAAATCATTGTGTTTCTGGAGATGTCATGAAAAGAATGCTTCACTCTTACATATATTTTGCGATATAAAATGTTTTATGACCCTAAAAACGTTATACTCTGGGGAGTTATTGCATGTGTTAATTTAAATTTGCAACAGGTTATAAAATTCAGTCAGGTTTCAGGCCCTGTTATGGGGCAGAAACAGCATTGGTCGCACTTATGGATGATCTCTGCAGGGAGCAGGATGGTGGCAGTGCATCCATCCTTGTTCTCCTTGTTCTCTCAGTGGCTTTCGATACCATCAACCATGGTATCCTTTTGGGGCAGCTCAGGGAGTTGGGGGTGGGCGGCGTGGTTTTGCGGTGGTTCACCTCCTTCCTCCAGGGCTGGTCCCAGTTGGTGGTGATAGGGAGCGAGAGGTCCGACCCTCGGCCCCTTCTTTGTGGGGTGCCACAGGGTTTGGTTCTCTCTCCTCTCCTCTTCAACATCTACATGAAACCACTAGGTAAGATCATCTATCACCACGGGATGAGGTATCATCAGTATGCTGATGATACCCAATCTGTCCTAGGTGAGGTAAGTGATGCTGTGACCGCCCTCTCTCAGTGCCTGGGCTGTGCAGGCCTGGATAGGGAACAACAGGCTTCAGCTGAACCCTGGTAAGATGGAGTGGCTGTGGGTTAATGGCTCCTCTGTATCCAGGAAATTGCCATCTTTAGTTCTGGATGGGGTTGCACTGCCTCAGACAGACCCAGTGCGTAACTTGGGAGTCCTTTTGGACTCATGACTCCTGCTCAAAGAGCGGGTGGCAGTCATGGCCAGGAGGCCCTTTGTACAACTTCATGTTGTGTGCCAGTTACACCCTTTCCTGGATCGGGAAGCCCTCTGAACAGTCACTCATGCCCTGGTCATCTCCCATATAGAGTATTGCAACGTGCTGTACATGGGACTACCCTTGAAGAGTATCCAGAAGCTACAGCTGATCCAGAATGCAGCTTCATGGGTTATCTTTGGTGCCCCAGAAGGGCACATATAACATCCCTATTCCGTGAGCTGCATTGGGTACCAGTCTGCTTCTGGGTCTAATTCAAGGTGTTGGGTATCACCTTTAAAGCCCTTCATGGCATGGGTCCAGGTTCCCTGAGGGACCATCTCATCCCCATGACATCAACCCATCCCACCCGTTCATGCAGAGAGGATATGTTGCGGACCCCGTCTGTAAGCGAATTCCATCTGGCGGGGTCCAGGAAATGGGCCTTCTCTGCAGTGGCTCTCGCCCTCTGGAACATCCTGCCACTGGAGGTCAGGCAAGCTCCATCCCTCCTGACCTTACAGAAGTCCCTGAAGATCTGGCTCTGCCACCTTGCTTGGGGTGGGGTGGGGAGGGGGGGAGTCATTCCTGAGGATGGCTGGCACCTTAGAGTGCTCCTCTCATATTTACGATCTTTTATAGCCATCTGGATTTTTATTTTTTAATTTTATATTGTATTGTATTATATTTCCTGCTCTATTATGATTATTGTTTTTAACGTTTTAATTGATTAACTTATTGTAAACCGTTCAGAGTCCCTCTTTGGGGGGAGATGGGCAGTAGCACAAATTTGGGAAATAAAAATAAATAAATAGATAGATAAATAAATAAATAAATAAATAAATAAATATGTTTGGATATCCGTATTCTTCTGAATTACTTGAAGTACTATATGTAAATTAATGGCAGGGTAACAGAAATGGATTTTCCACAGTTCTTATTGTTAAGGGACTTCTTCAACATTGGAAAGAAAAAAAAATGGTCACAATTACTCAGTGTACTGAGGACCTGGCTATTACTTGCAGCTTATTTTAAATGTCTGTTCAATAATTAGCATTGACAGAACTCTCCTGCATGAATTCAGCTAAAGTTTTTTTCTATGTTCTAGCATATCTATCAATACTGTACATTTCTTTTTTATAGCAAGCAGTACTGAAGTAGAGTGTGGACACAATCCTGCCTTAGAAATATTTTGGACCTAACTCATTAGATATTACTTTCAACCATCACTTTCTTCTTCACTAGCTTGAATTTAACACCCAGAGTGCTGTAAGATGAGCTAAAAACATAATAATCCAATGTTCACTTTCAGTTGCTCTGCATGGTTCAGCTCATAAAATTCTAAAGCATAGAGCAGTAGTAAGAACACACATGAAATATAAAGCATTCACCAATCACAATGTTAAAAAAAAATTCCAAAAGAACTGAAATACTTGGTTTCCTCTGAGATAATTGGACAGTTTCCACAATCCAAATAGTGCCCAGAATACATAGGGAGAATTTTAGTCAAATTGATTTCAGGTCATGGTATATAGAGATGAAAGCTAAGCTGATTATTTTTGATTACAGGATTTTGAAAGCCTTGGGTATGGAACCCTCCATGAGTGTCACTAACTTGGAAAAGCTGGGGTGTGTAAAGTAATAATTCTCTGCAGCTGTCTTTGATCTTAGATATTCTGTAGAAAGAAGAACATCCAGATCTGATTTCATATTTAATGGGCATTGCCTCCTTATTTCTCAGTTTGTAGGCAAAAAAGAACAAGAGAAAATACTCGAGTTTAAATCCCTTCAGGAATATTTCATGATGCTTGAACATAGAACTCAAAAAGATACATTCCAATTTAGCATTGACCAAATTTTGAAACATGCAAAAAGGGGGTCCAAAAGCAGTAGATACACTCAAGTACAGGAAGTTGACTACCTTTATGGCACCCATGCTTCAAGTGGTAACTCTAAGGTAGTCAAGGGCAACTTTCAGTGTTGAAACACTACAATCCTTGCCCTAATTTCAAAAGCTTCAAGCAAACAAACCAGCCAGACTTCTGGCAAAAAGGATCTGCTGTTCTTGGCCACATGAAATGGGAAGGAAAAGGGAAGAAGTAGAGGGAAAATGGGTGCCAGGAAGAAAGAATAAGAACAAAAATAAAGGCAACAGGATGCCAAATAGAGAAGCAAGAGTAGAAGGACTTGCACTGATGATGTCACCTAGCCTGGTAATGAAATGTCTGCAAACCACCAAACTCAGAGAGCACCAAGATTGGCTTTTTCACACCTTCTTGTAGTCATCACATTGAAGAATGTGATTTGCTATTACAGATGCCATAAGAGTCAGTGGAACCTGTTGCAGTAATTTTAGTAACAGTTTTGAAAGTGTCTGGTCAATTATAATTGGACTATTCTACCTGTAAGGAGGAAAAAGGCAAAGACAAATTAAAGAAAGTGATTAGAAAGATAGACTGTTAAAACTATCAAAAGGAAGCATACTCTTCATAGCAAGATGAATATCTTGTCAATGGCATTGACAAATTAAACTTAACTGAATACCATGAAATATATATATATATATATACTACCCATGGGTGGTGAGGGAAACACTTGAGGGCTTTGATCTGTTTGGGCAGATAAAACAGACAATTCATATGGCATTGAATCTTTTAGGGATATATCTCTGTTCTGGTAGGAAGACCAGCTGCATCTGGGATATGACATAGATGGCAAACTTCCACATAATTAACATGATGAAGCCTATCAATTGATAAGTGCTTTCCTGAACTCAACTCAAATTAGAATCAGTGGTAGTGCCAAAGCAGTGGTAGAAAATTATACTGCTTGGCATCCCTGTGGGATTATACTGCCAAGATTTCATGGCAAACCTCTGATGATTGGTGGTGTAATGTTTAGCTTTTTTTTGAAAAACTCAAAATGGACTGAAAATACTTTTGCTCCTTTTACTTCAACAATGCTTAGTCTAACTCTCTGTATTACTGCCTCATTGCCATGCCCTCTCTAGGTCGCAGAGGCCAAAAGTACAAAGGAGTTTGGTCCATGCCAAGAATATTCTCCATCACACAATACAGTGGTTATAGCTATACATTTGAAAATCACCATGAACATTAGCCATACTCCTACTCAATAATTTCTTCATCCTTTGAGGGTGTGGGGAATCCATGGGTGAGGTTTCAGTAGAATGTAATGAAGTTTACCCTTACACTTATTCTTACAGATGCAGTAATCATTAGCAACAATTAGTACATATTGTGAATATGATGTGCATGCTAGTTAATTAATCCATGGGGAGGGGTGTTACTTTAAAAAAAAAATTCTAGAGACTCATGTTTTATGAGCCAAGTATATTTGGTTACTACCCCAAATAAAACAGGTACTGTACAGTTTCCCTAATTCCTTCCTCCATTCTGACTCAGCACTCTGAGTTTTATTTGTCATTATAATTAATGCTCAGTATGATGTTGGTTTGAGGAATTATACAATTCTATATTTTATATTCAATATTTTTCTGTAGAATAATGGGAATTTATAAAATAAATGACATTTCAGTCCAATATATTGTACTTTAGATGGTATCATTGAAAAGAATTAAAGAATGCACCAAAAGAAAGCATTAAAATTTGATAAAAGCCTTCATACTTTTTAATCTATATAAGCTCTTACTTTCAAATATGGGTCCATCTATCATTTTGCAGCTGTAATTAAACATACAAAACTGAAAAGCAAAATATAATTTAATTATAGAAGATAATCATTTTCTCTTTCTCTGTGATAAAAAGTAGCTTTATTTTTTTTACTAGACAACCCATGACCCATTGGGTCATCCCTTCAGAGGTATTTCCTTACTTAAACAGAGAAACAGAATGACCATAGGCAGGCAAACAAGCAGTGGGAGTAACTTCTGACTTCCTGCCAGTTTCCCCGTTGGCTATGCTTGTAGGAACCTGGCAGGGAGTGTTGGAAATCATTCCTCCTCCTGCTTGGCTGACCTGAGTAACTGCCTGCCACTTTGCTGAGGGGAGGGGCAACAAAGGGAGCCATGGACTGTGAGGAAATCTGAACCCCCACTCCCCATCCCAGCTTGCCCTCAAGGGCCCCTTTCCTCCACAGAGGAAGAGGGCTTACCCATCGACTGCCAGCACCCCTCAGCCAGCCCTACCTCACCAGCAGGCTTCCAAGTCACTTCTTTGTCCTTCCCTCACTGCCCATTGCTGTTAACAGATTTCAGATTTCAGATTTCAGCCTCGGTTCCAAAGCAGCCAACTGCCTCTTGCCTGTTGGGCCTTGCCGCCAGCCAATTGGGCACAGGGACCAGAGGGAAGCAGGAAAGAGGGCAGGGATATGCCTGTTCCATCTTCCCTTGCACCACACAACCTATGGGTTTCTGAGAAGTGTAGTCAGAAGGCATGGCAGTGCTGAAGTGGCCACAACTTTTGCCAAATTTCAATCTCACTGACGTAATGGGTCCCAGATTTTGGACACATTCTTTAAGGTAGCTCATTTGAGGTACCTTGCTTCAAAAATTGTTGCCCTATGATGCACCATTTTGCCCAATTGAAGGTTACAAACAGACAGACATGAGAGTTTTAGTAGCATATAGATTCTACCAGAAAGGAAACTCACATCCTGACTGTGTTTCAGTACACTGCAGATACTTTTAGTTAGTGAGATACTGATAGTAATATGTAGATTTCCAAAGTAATCTCCAGTTTAGAGATCCTAGCTTTTATAGAATTTTGTGAGCATGCTTGGAGTAAAGCTGGTCTTTGGTTGTGCTTTTGGCATGCTAGCTAAAATGTCCCCAAACTGGCCAATACTGTCCTTACTGTTAGCATTACTGTTAGCAAGGTATGCTGCATATGAAAGGGGTGTGATTAAGGCTGTAACCTATCATAATTAATTTTCCAATTGACCAAAGTCATGATGGGAGAGAAAGCTCAGTATTTAAAGGCACATCAGGTGATGACCATGGCTTATGGAAGATTGTGACTTGAAATGCAAGAGAGGTAAATGATAAAGAACATGAATTAAGAAATGAAATCAGAAAGAAAAATAGTCATGTTGTGTGTCTGCAAAACTAAGAAAAAGGGAAAGATGTAATAGATTCAGTGAAGGTAGTCTGATGCTGGGGAGTGGAGTTAATGAATACATTCAGAGAAATGAAAGTGCAGATTTAATTATGAAAGAAACAGCTAAAGAGCAGAAAGTATGAATTGGTGTCATCTAGGTTATTGTGTATGCATATAAAAATAAAAATCCATATACTCGGATATTATGCTTGAAGGAATGGTCCTCAGGGAAGAACCAGAGGCACTTTGAGAAAAAACTGTGCAGCATTTAGAATGAATGCAATCCAGGGGAAAAAGTTGTTCTGTAGGTGACATGAATGGATGAGTATGAATAAGACAAAAGAGAACAGAAAAGGGATGGGATCATTCAGAAATCCAAAAGTGAATAACAATGGTGACTGGTCAATATCTACTTAAGAAAAGGTCTTTGAGCATGTCTATTTATATGTTCCCAAAGCAAAGGAATGAATATAAATCTAAAAGCAAAATTTGGTTATTCATAATGCACAATTGAGATAATTACTGAAGAAGACAAGGACATGAGAGATGTTGAATGTGGGAGGAAAAGCATTTGCGGTGGGGGTCAAGGGAGACAAATGACAAAGGCAGCATTGTGCTGTTGTGACACAAGTTCACCCCTTTTGTGTGCACATCACAATATCAGAGATATATACAAAAGGCATAGAGTTTGAGCACAATGGTGTGACACTGCTGTCATCATTTTGATGAAACCATTCACCCTTCACTCTGAAGGGGATTATTATTTTTTTTTTTGAGAGTCCCTGGGAATGCATTTGGAAAGATTCAAATTAAAATGTTATGAAGGGTGACACTAACAAAATTTGGGGAGTGGCATGGCTTTTTGCAGGACAAAAAAGGACAGAGGTGTGCAATCCAGATTTTTGCTCTTCAGCAGGTGATTGAGAGATACACGCATGTGAGATTATTGTACATTCATTGATTTGTTAATTTAGAAAAAGTGAATAGGCTTGAATTATGGGTTGTTTTGCACAAATATGGAGCTGAAGGTTGGATGCTGAATGCAATAAGAATGATATATAAAGAAAGTAAAGCATTTGCAAAAATAAATGGTACAGTTAGTAAATTGTTCAGCAGGAAGTAAGGCAAGTATGTGTGATGTCCCCTTGATTGTTTAATGTATTAATGAGTAAATATATTAGGAATTCTTGTGGTGATGTTAGAGTGTGCTGACTGGGGATATGAGTGTATGTATGTTTTTGTATGCAAACCATGATTGGCTTATAGTGAATGTTGATTGTATGATACAACCAGGAGTATGGATCTAAAAATTAATATACTGAAAACCAAGTTTGTTTGTCTGTTTGTGATATAAGTCTTATATAGCCACTTATATTGCAACCTCTTTTGAGTCCCTCTTTTGAGGGAGATGGGTGGTGACAAAATTTGAAATATAAATAAATAAATAAAAACTGGGCAGCTCACAAGACAATAAAACCAGCAAAAAACCTCCAGTCACAATAAAGACGCATGGCACCCTGGGACAACACTCTCCAACACAGCAATATACCATGTTACTGGGCTCTAGTCTAATCCTACTCCAGCACTTGTGGGAGTAGCCAGCTTTTCAAGGTCTTCCAGAAAGCAAGGAGGGTAGGGTATTTCATAGGAAAGGGACAGCTACAGAGAAGGCACACTTCCTGGGTCTCACTCGATGACATTTAAGGGTAGGGATCTGGAGTAGGCCCTCCCTATCTGACCTGGTGGAGTGGACAGATACCCTCAGGGAGAGGCAGTCTCACACCAGAGTAAAGTATCTAAAACTGTACTTCTTGTGCACGTGTGTGTCAGGCATGGGACAGAACACCTTGTCGCTGGATGACCTCCCCTAGTGGTCTCATGTAGATATTGAAGAACTAGGGCAAGAGACCTAAGCTCTGAGGCACTCCACATTTCACGGGCCTAGGGCTTAACCAACACGAACACCCCTCCCGCAACTGCCGCATTAACACCAACTGGAACTGATCACAGAGAAAGTGTAGAGGGCATAGGGATTGGCTGTAAAGAACAGGACAGAGAGCCTGTTCAGATAAGCAGGGCTTGAGCCCGGGCCAAGAAACTAATTTTAAAAAACATCTCAGACAAGCCCCTCCCTAGTTCACATGAAGATAAAGTGAGGGAAAGAGGAAACAGATCCAGACTTGCAAGATTCTGTTCCTATAGCTGTTACAATAAACGTAGTCCTGACCTATATGGCATTGGTTTCTTAGTCTGGTCTACCTTGTAGGGCTGATAGGAAGGAGGAAAATGATGGCAAAACAGTGCCCCCCACTCCTAATCCCCAGAGCTGGTCCAGAAGGATACCATGGTTGATGGTACTGAAGGCCTCTGAGAGATCCAGGAGGGCCCGGGCAGATGCACCATCCCCATCCTAAGCCTTCCACAGTTCATCCACCAGCACAACCAATGCCATCTCAGTGCTGTATCCCTGCCTGAACCTTGATGGAAAAGGGTCCAAATGATCTGCCAGGGCCCTCTGAAGCTGAATGCCAATCACCCTCTCAACAACCTTTGACATTAAGGGACAAAGGTTGGGTTCAAAGAATGGCCTCTTAAGAAGGGAGCATACCACCATCTCCTTCAAGGCAGGCAGCACCACCCACTCCTGTAATGAAGCATTAATCACTGCTTGGACCCAATTTCATGCCACCTCCAAGGAGTCCTTGACAAACCAGGAGGGACATGGGTCCAAGTTGTGGCTGACAGGAAAAATGGAATGGACAATTGCAAGTTATACATTAACAAAAACCTAGATCAACTAGATGAATTTGTGTATCTTGGTAGAATGTATATTAAAGATGAGGAAATGGATGGAGAAATTATGCAAATTATGGTAGAAACATAGTGGGTAGTAAGCGATTTGACGCAAGGAATGTATGTTTATTGAAGGAAGTGAAAATAGTTGTGTATAAGAGCAATTTTGTGCTGTGCATAGTAATGAGAGTTTATATGACTTGATTCCAAGGTACTTTAAGGATGGTCTTCTCCAGATGAAATCTCATAGGCTGCATGCAAGCAGGCTAGGGTAAAGAAGGTGTGTATTGCTCTATCCCCAGCCCAACAGGGTTGATTTACAGGAAGCAATGCCCACACAGTATGAGTACTGAATACTTTATTCCAAGGCAGTATAAGAAAATAACATAATAATGTAACATGAGATAGCAATAAAAAATATTCAAGAATACTGAAGAATACAAAGAGAAAGAAAGAAAGATCTTTCACCCCTTCTGCCAATCAAGGAACCCCAGTCAGACATGACAGAGGACATACCCCTTCAAAGCCTGCAAACATGCAGTACTCTCCTGGTTAAATCTGCACCGAAGTCCCATTCCATGGGAATTTTGATTAGGTTGATATTGGCTCTGAACCACCATTACTCACACTCCTTTTCCATGGTCTCATCTCACTGGAGTTTCCCAAGGACAAGTTCATCTTACCTTGTGCTTGGAATGCTTTGTCTAGTTCTGCCAAAAACGAGACCCTCAAGGTTAAGGAGTATTTGTTTATGTCAGTGTTGATGACACCTTTTCAGAACTAAGGAGTATCTGTTCCCCAAGATTTTTGGACTGGCAATGAGAAAGTTCATCCTACTCTACAGAGGTGTCCCACTAAGGTCAGGGCAAAACAAAGTATAACCCAAGTATAATCCTTTGGTGACTAAAATGAGCACTTGCTTAATTCTGCCCTATATACTGAGCCATTACATAAAAATAGAAAATCATATAGAGTTCTATACACTACTGTATACTGAAAGAGGTACATACCACTATCCAATTCCTCCTTGCTAATCTTCCAGAGGAACTGCCAGGACTACAGGATGGATGGAAAAACAAGAAGAGATCAAGAATGAATGGGTATTGAATGAATTTGGACTGAATACACAAATGAAAGAGGTATACAGAGATGTTTTAGTCACATAGAGAGAATGAATGAGAATTAAATTGCAAAACGAATGTATGAAGAATGAGTGAATGGGTCAAGAGGAAGGAGGAATCAGAGAAAATCATAGTTGGATGGAGTTGATAAGATCCTCAAAAAGAGAGGCATGAGAACAAAAGTAGTATGTGTACATGATAGAAGCAGAGATCGTTTCAGTGATAGAAAGATATGGAGAGGAATAGTAAATGGTGTTGGTATAAAATAAATTTAGTTAGATTTCATATCTTGTGCCTTTAATTTCTTCAATTTTCAGTTTTTTATGCTTTTTTCTGGACTCTGTATAACACTGCTTATGGCAAAAAGTCCAACAAAGGAAAACAAAAATCTGGAAGAAAGTATGGTGGTGGTGGTTGTTGTTTAATCTTTGTAAAAATAGGCTTTAAAATCTTTCTAAAAGGCCCCAGATAGTGAAAAGAAGCAGACATATGGATGATCATCCATCAGCTTCTTTATGAAGCATTTTATGAGCCCTTGGGCAGCTTAAAACAACCGTGCTTACCCTTATTTTGACCTTTAGTATCCGAGAAGAGAAATATGTAAATATCCTCACACATATATGGAAAGCTATACCTTAGTCATTGAAAACATAAAGATGGTGTAGAGTGCAAGTTAACATGACTATTAAAATTAAATATGGTCAGATGATACGATTACGATCCAATTAAAATGACCCAGTGACTGTTTATTATCTGAATTAGGCTTGTTCTTATGATGAAAATCAAAGCATGATGTGTAATGTTCTAGGATTTCTATAAAGCAACATAATTGAAATTCAGTAATAGTCTCATGAGTACTGATGGTGAGCAGGAGGGGGCCTCTATCCAGGGGGGAAAACGCATGCGTAGTACTGAGGAATTAAGCAGCCATTCAAAGAGACACAGAACAGACCCGCCTTGACTTTTGGGGTTCATCTGTCTGGGTTTTTCCCACGCTTCTTCAGTTTGTTAGGATTCTGTCTTATTTAGCAGCAATAAACACTAGAGACCTACTCCTTGTCTCAGCGTGATTTCTGACTGTTAGGACAAATAGGCTTTGAACCAATCAAGAGGTGCTCCTGCAAAAGATGACAGGCTGTGAATAACCATCATTTTTACACAATGAAATTGAGGAGGATGCAAGACATGAAAGTCAGGAAAGTGCAATCATAGGCTGAATAACAGGTCTATGACAAAATGTAATTCCACACATGAGAACAATGGAATAGTCAAAGAAATCAACAGCAAGATAACATCTTTTGAGAAACAGTTGGAAATGATAGTGAGACTGAAATCATAACTGGACCCTTACAATGCACATAAATTGCAACATTTGTGTGCTTCAATCAGAATGTTGATAATTGATAGTGCCAAAAAAGAGCAAAATTAAAATAGGTGTCAGACTCCACAATCAAATGATTGGTGAATCGTCCGATCATGTTCGTCCGCCATGATGAGTCAACGCATGACAAGAACCAGTTGGGAGGGGGAACACCAAGGAGTGTGAAACTATTTTGTTTCAGCTAAGGGGGAAAGTCTAGGTCATACCATCAGAGACATCTGTGCTTGGCATGCCTAACCATTGGAGTTAGGTGGGAAGAGAAGTAAGGGGGGAGCGGGGCGTCTGCTAACTTTTAATTAGGTAGCTTAGGCAGGAATCTTCAATCGCAGCTTTTCTCTTGATCTGTACACATTCTCAATAAATCTGAATTCTGCATTTTCAATTGTGCATGAGTCAGGTCATTATTGGGACCCAAAGTGTCAGTTCTTACAGTAGGGCTTGAACCAAAGATTATTAGTTATTTCAGAGGCATAAAGGAATAGTTACTTGGAGGGCCAGACAAATACAGATCTTTGTCCAAATTTGGTTAAACACAGATGCCCATTGGTCAACTCACCAGTTTTCCCTGGGTGGTGTAGGATCAGCATGCTGACTGGGGAATGCCGGTTGTTGAAGCCCATGCATCTTAAAGCTGCCAAGGTTGAGAAACAATGTCCTAAATGGTAGACTGACAGTAGACTGAAAAGATCCATTGACAGATCTTTTGCCCTTGCTGTCCAAATCTTAGATTTTGATCTTAGTAAAATTGCATTAATCCTGAATAAAAAAAATGTGGGTTTCTGCTACTTTTTAGGATGCCTCTTCACATTCTTCCTCCTCTTCCTTCCTTTTAAACTTTTCTTGTGAATCTTGTTCCCATTCCCATCATGCATCTAATAGCTTACTAGTGCCTTTGCGTACACTGTCATGAAATTCATTCTTTCTTCACCATAATGTTTTCCTCTGTCCTAACAGTGTTGTTGTTGCCCCACCAAATACTTGTTTGGATAAGCTGACCAAAGCACATTTTAGTGTGGGAGAAAATGCGATAAATTAGCTTTAGTGTCCATATCTGTTTATATGCAGAAAGGAGGCATGCAGGAAAGACAGAAAATACATGTGAGATAATGTGACTGGCCACATAATAGCTGAGTGATGGACTGAGAGAGTGGTGAATTGGGCCGATAGCCACACCTGCTACCCTCCTTATCAACCAGCTGGAACAGCTGCTTCATTGTATTTAACATATGGGTCTGTGGATCTGCTTGCTGCCATACTATCCTCTAGTTATTGCTCTGAGTCAGAGTTTGATCATCACCGAGTTGCAAAGCCACTTTGTTCTACATGACTACTGGATGGCCCAGCAACTATCCATGGAAGGGTGAATAGCAGGACTGCTGTCACCTGGGAATGGGTGCACAGAAAAAATACACAGTAAGGGACACAGGAAAGAACTTAGAGTATACTAGAGAGAGTTCTCACATAGCAAATCTTGGATGGCACTGCTTCTTCAGTTGGTAGAAACAAGAGATCAACCCATCTGGTGAATAGCGAAATAAGCGGTGAGAAGGAAATTCTACTTAAAATCAATGCAGAGTTGTGGTAGAACTCAGAAAAGTTCCTCATCAGCTTTAATTCAAAGCACAGCTTTTTGCTACTGCTGACTATGGGATCTGACAATTGGCAGAATAAGATAGAGAGTGGGAAGCAATGGTACAATGAGAGTACACATTAGTCAGTTCACAAATGCTCTCATACACTGATCTAAATTCAGATAGTTAAACCACCCATACTGCAAGTTTCAGCTCTTTGCATTTTAACATCATAATGCCATGCTGACAGTATCATCAGATTTAATACTTTTCCATCCTTCTGGTAGAAGAGAGATTACAGAATTGTAATGAAGCCCCCAGTTTGATCAGAAAACCTCTGCCCTTCAGCTTGTCCTCAGATGCATTCTTCTCTGAAGTCCCAATCCTGCATTATTTTAGGAAGAAAGCCTTTGTAATTCAGCAGCATTGGATGAGTCACAGGAATACTACAGTCCACGCTTTTGAGGAATCCTCTTGCCTTTACTCCCCCTTGCAAATCTCACCTTTTGCTCACCTAATGTCATGCTGCCTCTGACATTGAGAGCAAGGGCCCAGGCATCCTGTTGAAAGGCTGGCCGGATTACAAATCTCATCAATGCAAAGGGAAGGGAAATTGCACATTTTAAAGACAATTGTGAATTTGCCCATCAGTAAGGGGATGAGTTTGGAGCTCCTCTGAATCGTTCACATTGGGCAGCCACAGTAGAAACAAAACAAAACTTAACCTTTTCACCAGCCACTGACAGAAGCAGGGAGGGAATCATTCTGAGCTCTTCTTTCCATCTCTGCCTGGGGAGGAAGGAAAGGGAAAACTGCAAAGCTGGGTAGCCAGCTCCAAGCCGTCCCCTTCCTTGCAAGTTTTTGCCTTTCCCAGAGAGAAACCCATTTTAAGATCTTATTTCCGTTTGTAGTTCAAGTAATTCCAGAGGAGCAGCAGCTGTATAGACAGATCTGACCATTCCCCTTCCCTCTCCTTGCAAGCCTTTGTTTATCCTAGGCAAAGTCTTGGAGCCACCAGAGGCCAGGCCTTTTTAACAGATTGGACATGAGTCCAGCCATTGCAACCAGGAAGTGGAAAGAAGGCTTTGGGTGAACCAGACTTGCAGATACAACACTAAGGAGGCCGCAGGCTTGCCCCTTAGACCCTTCTCAAATCCAATGAGCAGCCCTACAGAGTTGAGTTTCACAGCCTGAAAGAGCCAACCAGCTCTGCTGATCAGTTGGGTCCAAATCAGATAGAGGAGTGGGAGACCAATACCCAACTTCTTAACTGGTCTGAGTTCCCATTCAGGTCATTGCTCCACCATGGCCTTTGGAGCCCAAAATATAATAAAATACAAAAATAATATAACCTTTGGTCAGTGAAATAGCATCTGCCCCTGTAGTAGAGGTTGTAAACTTTGTTCTATTTCTGCAACATTGCTATTCTCGATACCTGAAAATGGCATACTTCTCTATACTTTGATTGGAACTGGACAACTACCAGGCAGCAAAGGGCTATAAAAACCATAATTCTTTGCTGCCAACTAGTAGTCTGGATTTTTGCAGCCCAAATATGGTAGCTCTACTATTTATAGTATTCAGCAAGGTTAATTTATTTATTCCTGAATTAATTACCAGAATGCCTTTGCTGGCTGTCATTGCAGTACAGTTATTATAAAGTTACTCAATGTTGCCATGCATTTAAATCTTTGAAGATTTCAATCAGCACAATTTAAAGCCAGCATACACAAACTATCTCTACCCAAAAGAGGTAATACTTGATCATTCTGACTACTTTAGAAGTGGTTTATTATCCTGACTTGGAATTTTCAGAGTTAAATATTTACATTTATCAATATAAGCCATTCATAAACATTTTCAATGAAGCCAAGTAAATCCTGCATTCTCCATTCTGTTGACCTGTGAAAATATTTCCCTTGCCAATGTATCAAAAAGCACTGTAAATTAGGAATGGTTGCTTATTGATGGAGGCATTTGCCATTCTGCTATGTAGACAAGATGAAAAAGAATCATCTGAGCACATTATCACAGTCTTCAGTTCATGTTCAAAATGTAACAATAAGCAATGTACATTTCTGGCTAAGAGGTAATTGAACAATTATTTACATTCAGAGCTTACCCATAATTATTTTCCTCTGACAAAACATGCATCACAACCTCATTTCACAGATGCCATGATTTACATCCTGGCATCAGATTTAGGAGGCAAGGACATGATCATGACATTTATGTATGATGTCACCAAACACTTGTCATTATTTCAGTGTCATTGCAGTTTGTTGCAGATGCTTCTGTGCAGATTGCCTTTGAAATTAGACAGTGCTGTCCTTCCTGCTATTAAGTAAGCTCTATCAATGCCACCTCTATCCCTTTTGCTAATTCATCCATTTCCCACTTGGTCTCATCTCACTCAATGGAAAGTTCTCATGATTGGGCAGGTTAGAAATAAAATTATTTAATAAAAATGGAAAATCTACTTGGACAGACACAGATGATGTGCTTAGCAAACATTTTTTTTCCATCTTTGAAGCTCTCCTTGCACTGGGTTATGCAAGGAAATGAAAGGAATTGTGGTCAACAGTTTTTCTAGACTGGTTTTGAAGAGCTGTTGCCAGTTGGTGAGTAAGCTAGCTAGAGTTTTTCGTCTTTTTCCTTGCCATTGCACCTATAACTTATTCCATCCTTTATCTGACCAAATAAATAAGTTGTTGAGCATTGGGCCAAATAACATCAGCTCTGGAAAACTGGACATTAAATAAATTAAGGGTTATAATTTTGCTACTTCCAGCTCACTGTATTTATCAAAATATAGCCCCATGGCATGTGGCCATGTTACATGTAGAGTCGTCTTTACCTGGCTGTATCTATCTTTCTCATTAGATCTGGCAGGAGAGGCATCCTCCAGGTCCCATTTATTAGGGAGTACCATCTGGTGTGACCCAGGAAGAAAGCCTTTCCTGTCATAGTTCCATCCTCTGAAACATCATTCCCCTGGAGATTAGACTTGCTCTGACCCTGCTGACCTTTTGTAAGGCCTTGAAGACATAGCTTTGTTACTGAGCCTGGGGTACTAGGTGTGTGGTTGAGCCCATATTATGGTTGTGTAATTGTTGGTTTTTATCTCAGCTGCTGTATATGTTATTTATTACTTTGTTATGATGCTTTTTACCTGTTTTTATTGTTAGCCACCCAGAATCATGTATTTGAGATGGGAGGCCATATGAATGGAATGAATGAATGAATGAATGAATGATGTTTAAGTAAAGGCATAAACTCAGCTGAAGCTGGTTTGAATGACTAAAAAAAAAAATGAAGATTGGAAGATGCTACAGATCTCAGTAATTATGCTTCTAGAGGACTTCAATTCTGACCTGCTGATTTAAGATACCACTCCATATTTAACCAAATATATGTTGTATTTGTTCCAACTCAGATTAAGGGTTATAATTTTGCTACTTCCAGCTCATATATTTATCAAAATATAGCCCCATGGCATAGGGCCATGCTACTTGTGGGATTTGTATTTGTTTTGTATTTGTTCCAACTCAAAAGCTTATGTCATTGTCGTAGTGACCAGGACAGTTTGGAGATTTCTTAAAGTGGCTAGATGAGACATAGTAAAGCACCTTTAGGGAATCCTATGATAATCGGAACAATCCATTATCACTGCAAGAACAGCATGGTTCATATAAAAGCATTCTGTGTAATGAAAAATGCACCACAAATAGAAAAACTAAAAAAGACATTATCAGTAATGCCTCCAAGGATATGTGAATATACACCATTATATTGGGACTATACAGTAGGGAAGAATATGAAAGCAAAATCTTTTAACTAAAGGGTATTTAAAAACTATACATCCCAGAGTGAACATGGACCTAAAAATGGTGACTATATAGGCCCCAAACAAAGGGATTTGATTTTATTGAAGAATAACAATGCAAGTATATCAATGGGAAATGGCAAGGAAGGAGAAAGCAGCAATCATTGGAGAAATAGGTTTCAATGGGGATATAATACTTAGGCAGTGTTGAGAAAGCAACAATAAACAATCAGATCAAGGAGAGCTAGTGATAGACCAGCAAATACACTGCAGCGTTTAAGGAAGACAGGGAAGTCAGTATTAGCCGAACAAGCCCTCTCCTTTGCCTTAAGAGAGAGAGTGGGTCCTGAAGAGCAGGAGAAGGAAGGAAAAGTGGGAGGAGAAAGGATAAGGAAAAGAAAGAAAAGAGGCTGAGAAGCCAACCTGTATGTAAAGACAGATAATAGATAAATTAGGAGGGATGGGGAGAGATGTACCTTTCCATAGCGCAGTCCTGGTTTATGCGGATTGGGAATAGATACAGCCTTCTGAAGTTCATGGAAGAAAAAGGAAGGAAAAGAGGCTCTTAGCAAGAGATGGTCACCAGTGTCTTCTAGGTGGGTCAGCTCAGCACGTGAGTTACTGAAGCTGTGGCTTTCGTGGACAGACTGCATATGTAAGGTATGGGAAGAGGCTGAGACACACCTAGGAGGAATTCAAATTTACTGAATCTCATGAGCCTCTTTTGAGGCTCAAGTGGCAAATTTGTTTATCACTCATCTAAAATTGGCACCAGTGAACATTCCCATTTTTGCAGCAAAAGAATTGGAGCAGGGGGAATGCAAAACTGAATTCCATGTTGGTTCCTTGCCCCAGTTCTAATAGGAATTGGTACTCAACGTGATTGACTAAATTGGAAGATGGAAAGGATAAAAATACTAACCCATCCACCACAGAAGTAACATCAGCAGAATATTTAAGTTATCTGAATCTGGAAATATTTTTATGGATACTTTTCTGAATACTATTGAATGTGTATGTGTACTGTATGTGTGTGTGTGTATTTCTAGAATTGCATGGTTGACCACATAGATGTGGTCACTGATCACATATATGCCAAGGAGTAAATGTAAAATGTATCCCATGATCAACAAAACTAGATGAATGAGACAATAATCAAATGATTTCTTGATAATATATGTAGATAAAATGGGCATAGCATTTGTCTAAGCCCCATATCAAAGAATTTTTTAATGCAATTTCTCATTTCAACAGGCTATGTCCAGTCTAAATGTCTTAAGCATAACAGCACCTCACATATGATCCTCTTTTATTTTTAAAGTGTTATCAGGAGAAACAGTGAGCAAGAAAGTCGCTCTGTGAGAGTGACTGGAAAATCAAAAGCAATTCTTATCCTCAGGCAGATTATGGGTCCACCTAAATCTACAGTGGCCTTTATTATCCATTGCTCTTAAGGCTTCAGCAATATATACTGTATTTTTACCCAGTACTGCCTGCAAGATGAACTTGGGACTTTTCTACTTTCCTGTATTTGGGCCATAGTTTTTTCCCAACTGTGTGATCAACCTCTGGGTTATAGCATATGTATCCTATTATTGCCCAAATACAGGAAATAAGTATTTGCTTACAAATAGTATTGTATCTAGTGAATGTTTTCTATACAAAGCTGTGTGGGTTGCTTTTGTGATTCAGTTAACACCCACCTTTCAATGAGAAGCAGTATTTTCTTTGGATATTATTCTGCTCTGCTAACAGCCCACACATTCTGCTCTGCTAACAGCCCACACATTCTCATAGGAAGGCATCTTATTCAAGATAGAAGGAAGAGCTATAGTTGTTGAGCAAGCAACAATCAGGATTCTGGGAAGAAGATGGAGAAGGGGAAGAAGAAGGTGAAAGAAGAAAAACTGGAATGGAGGTTTGGGGAATGGCTGGCAACTAAAATGAAATAGATAGCAGTGACTGTTAATGTTGCTTTTATAACAAGTACTATGTGGGCTGGTAAGTATTGGGCAGTGTTTGCTGAAAAAAGTTGTTGGGCACAATCTGAAAAACCATGCTGAAGGCCAGAAGAGGATGAAAAGTGTGGATGCACAGTGACTAATCAATGAAGAGAGCATGATGGGGTATCAGAAGGTATCAGCAGCCCCACTAGGTAGACCAGACCAGGAAATCAACTCCTCTGAAGGCTAAAATTAGTTTTATTGAAGTTGGCTATAGTAACAGAATCCCGCAAGTTTGATTGTGCTGTACCTCCTCCTCCTTCTTATAGTTCAGTGAATTAAGGTGTCTGCCTGTGTCACTTCCAAATGTTATCACACAGTTCTGGACTTTAAAAATGTTTCAGCCCCTTTTGCCTAAGTAATAATTCCTACATATCTCTCATCAAGGTCATCTTACTATCTACAGAAGAAACTAAGATAAAAAGTTTTATCCACCAGAGAAACATTAGCTTGTATCTTGACTGGGAGAGTGAGAAAAAAGCTACTATTCTATGTAAGTTCTAATTTAGGAAGGTGAAACAAAGTAGCATGCACATATGCTAATCTTACATCACAACTAGTTTATATATGTACTGTATATGCTTTTTTTTCTCCCACTTTTCATTCAGGAGCTCAAAGTGGTGCATATAGTACTCTTCTCTCCTATTTTTCACCACAGTAACAATCCTGTGAGATAGGTTGAGCTGAGAGTGTTAGTGAGTGAGCAGCCCAAAGTCTCCCAGTAATGACTGAGGGTGGATTAGAACCTGGAGTCCTTGCTGCTAGTGCAACCCCTTAACCACTATACCATATTAGCTCTCAAATATGAATCATCATGCTTCAGTTTGTCCTTCTTAATTTAGGGAAAAATCAGTATCTATCTATCTCTATTTCCTTGACCAGAAATTCCTTGTGGTGGTAGAAATTATGGCTTCTGGTTTCTCACACTACTGGGACTTGTGAAGTATGGCAGAATATGCCACATTACAAAAGAGTCTGTGGTTGTTCCAGTACACACCAATCCTGCTCCTAAAGGAGGGTAGGAGAAAAAAAATAGTAAACAACTTACTGTAATGTTATCTACCTCTGTATCTCTATCTCTGTGCATGTGTTTGTATATGTGTATGTAAATGTATATGTGTGTGTGTGTGTGTATACAATATACAGTAGGTTTTATTTAATGGGAGAGAAGAAAATGTTTGAAAATGACACAGATGTTTCAGGGGTCTAAGCAAACCAAGTTATAATAATGAAACAAATCCAAAGCACTAAGAATGTGCAAAGTAAAATCAAAATAACTCCACGCTACCATGTATGTCAAAATAATTTCCTCTTTTCTTCATATTTGACCATATTTTGGTTTCCTACATCTTATAAGCTTGTTTACTTAGGCTGAAATACCCTTTTAGTTGCCAGATGTTTTGCTGCACTCTAATTTTCCTTTTTATTATGCCTTATGCAACATTTGCATCACATTATATGGAAGGTCTAATTTCAGGTTTTGCTACAGTTTCCCAATTTATAGACATACTTTCTCAACTTCCATTCCAAATACTACTCTAAGCTGCAGTTAGAAATCAGAGAGCAATGCACAAAGTAGGTAAGAAACCATACAATTTCTCAGGAGACAATTCTAAATTGCAGGGAATAAGATTGTTCGACCTTCTCTTGCAATGCACAGCTAAAACAAATATTAAGTGGTATTTAGGTCAAGTGACATGATGTTGGAGAAAATCCCCACAGCATTCACAGAGATCTGTGAACACATATGTGGGTGGGGCAGGGTGTCCCCAGAAAATAGCACTACGCAATAAGCATTCTACAAAGAAGTAACAATTTTTTAAAATCACTGCATGAAGACTAAGCAAAAATATTGGAGTATTGCCTCCTGTCTGTGATGGGAGTTCAGCAAGATGTTGAGCTCATAAAGAAGACTGAATTGGAGTAAGATACAGCAAAATGGTGAAAAAGCAGTATTTAATTATATAAGGCCAGATTTGTAATTTCCACTTTGAAGGGCTGCACTTCACAATTTTCTGGAAACAAGCAATATTTTTGGAGGAAGTTTTAAGAGGTAAAAAATGTGCTTAAGCCAAGGCACCCATTTAACCTCTTAAATCCCAGTCTCAGCACTACCAATAATACATTAAATGGCCCCACCAAGTCTGGGAGGATTATCGGTGCCCTGAAAGTGAATTTGGTACTTTTGCACTCATCTCCTAGCAAATAATTTCTCCTGCTTTTTAATGCCATAATTCCCAAACTCATTACCTCTAGTTATATGTAGATTGTGATGGTAATGCAATTTTCTCTTGACATACCAACCACCATTGCTAATATGTCTTGTATATAAGAAAAACTGCTGACACATGCTGAAAAGCTAAGAAATACAGGTGTTTTCACTCCTTTCTCTTTGGTGATGACTTCAATCATTCAAGACTTCTTAAGACTTTCACCTCTGAAATAAAAAATCTGCTACAGACAGTTTATGGTTTATCTTTGAAACATGAAATATTAATCATTTCCTCCAAGAATTCCAAATGTCATTGCCTTGCGACTAGTCATCATAGCCAGTCCATCAACCTTTATGAAGGATTGATGCCCTAGCAATGTTGACTCAGTAGTTATTTATTCCACATTCTCTTCAGCTTTACATTTTGTTATTTGGAAAAAACTCTGTATTACCTAAGCATACAATCTCCTTATCTTTTTTCATCGAGTTGGCGAAAGCTGCTCAGGGGATGATCTGTCCAGTGGCACCCCCTTCCCTATAGAAGAGTATGTTCCCCCGAAGCCAGATTAGCCCTCACCTGCTAACCTTTGGAAAGGTGGTCAAAGCTATCCTCTTCCAGATAGCATTTGGGGTGGATAGTTTTCCATTGTGGATAAGAACATATACAGTAGAACAGAGGTCCCAAAGTCTTCAGCACATCGACCCCCTTCATGAAGTTTCAGATTGCCCATCTACCCCCAAACATTTATTATATAAAAATCATTTAATAAATACTACTTTAAATAATAGTACTACTAGTAGTAATTTTGATCCCTTGGACAGTTCCATCAACCCTTGGGGTCTATATTGATCACTTTGGAAAACCCTGATATAGAGGAATGTTATGCTATTATTGTTTTATGGTTTTAATATTGTAAGCATTCAGGAAAGTCACTGTAAACATTCAGGGAGCATACGCATCTTTGTAATAAATTAAAACAATAGTAAAATAAATTTGTCTATATTTCCTAGAAAGAAGGCAGGGAGAGGGCATGCCAAATCTGCATGGTAGTCTATAATGGGTTTATCATTCTGGCTGGTAAGCCTCATAGCCATTCTAAGTTAGGTCTTGTTAATACTGAGATGGGATACTATCAGAGAATTTCAGGGTTATAGCCTATATTGGGAAATAGAAAAATCAATCTGGAAGGCATGGCTGAGCCACTTCACTGTTACTGAGAAGTTCTCTGAATGTGTCCATAACATTGTACAGGTAGTCCTCATTTAGCAACCACAATTGGGACTGGCAACTTGGTCATTAAGTGAGCAGTTTTACTTCAGCTTCCTTTGCTTTACAGACCTGCAAAGGTCATAAATGTGAG